>NW_019451825.1:0-660 GCF_002814215.2 Seriola lalandi dorsalis | reverse complement strand
TATCTATCTATCTATCTATCTATCTATCTATCTATTAAATACTCACCACTTGCTTGCAACATATTTAAATAGAAGCCTGCCAACTGTATCCCTCCTTTTCTATGCATGTTGATACTCTGACGGAACCAAATCATACAAACTTCTGATCTGAGGTTCAGTTTATCATGTTACACAACTACACCAGTGTGACAAATATATGCAACTTTTCCAGTTGTAATTTGCATCTACTTCTTTCACACCGGCAGCTGCAACAAATTAAAAAACAGATTCAAAAATGTGTAAATATATTAAAACAGAAATTAAAGGTTTGTGGCTGCACACTGCGAGTAAACAGCTGCCGTGAGACGTACACTCACACAGATCACAGATCACACACCTGGATGGAAAATGAATCTCATCCAAGACTCAACGTGATGTTTGCTAAACCATCTCAAGAGAAAAAGAAATAAGAGAAATCAAATCTTTAAAGCCTCTGACTGTGAGCTGAGCCCCCCCACACACACACACACAAACAAACACACACACACACACACACACACACACACACACAAACACTCTTAAACTGAAAAGTTGTGAGTACCTAACAGGGATTAGTACGTTTGTTTGTGTGTGTGTGTGTGTGTGTGTGTGTGTGTGTGTGTGTGTGTGTGTGTGTGTGTA
>NW_019451824.1:0-1092 GCF_002814215.2 Seriola lalandi dorsalis | reverse complement strand
ACTTTTACTCCTGTGAAAAATTGCTCCATGAATAGGCGCTTCACACAGCTCTTTAGCAAACGAAATGCATCTTGCATGGTGGATCTGATCCACAAAATGGCAACATTGATCCTGGAGGTTTCTCTGAGCCTCATGAAGGTCCCATGCTCTGCTGGTGTGAGAGCCCGGCTTGTTCTTGCTGTAATGGCCTGTGAAAAAACAAGTTAGCGATGCTTTGGCCGGAGCCGTAACACGCCAGCCGACAGTAAAAAATACCAAACCATAAGAAATTGGCTATGTCTCCAGAGCCGGATTTGAGTTCTGAGATGTTTGAGTTTGTGTTTGTGTCTTGGCTCAGTGTGACTGATGATGATGATGATGATGATGATGATGCTAAATATGGTCATATCACTAGAGGGACAATGAAATGCGGCATATAAACACTAACTGCAGACAGCTGGTCACCTCAGCCTCCTCTGGTCCTCAGTGTTCTCCAGGACGAGGATCCGGTGGTGTGTCCTCCGGGGCCTCCGGGGCCCGGTGACATGTTACCTATGGAGTGTGGTTCCTGACCATGTGAACTCCAGTGTGTCAACGCCGCTGCAGTTTTGTTTGGTTCAGCTCACACACCATGTCTCTGTATCAAATACTACTCATAATCTTAATTAGTGAGGTTTGGCCACGGTGGCCAGAACAGTCAGTGGCCCCTCACAACTCAAAATGGATGTTCAAATTGTATGGAAATAATTCCCTCCATTAGAAATCGGATTAGTGTTTGAGCTAACGTTTGTGTTTCACTTGTTTAGTGAGACCTCCATGCTTTCTGATCCAGAAGAAAAACAGCTGCTCATTTAGAGGAGATGAGATGAGGTGACAAGGAGAGGAGAGGAGAGGAGAAAAGGAGAGGAAATAAGGAGATGAGAGGAGAGAGGAGAGGAGAGGAGATGAGAGGAGAGGAAACGAGAGAGGAGAGGAGAGGAAATGAGGAGAGGAAACAAGGAGAGGAGAGGAGGCCCCTGGTCTCGCAGTTCGGGGCCACATATAGAAGAACCACACGCTGCTCATAGACCAGGAGCTGGTTCAGAGACCAGGAGCAACTCATAGACCAGGAGC
>NW_019451823.1:0-717 GCF_002814215.2 Seriola lalandi dorsalis | reverse complement strand
GTGCGTGCGTGGGAGCAAGCATGCATGTGAGCGTGCGTGTGCAGCTGACTTCTCGTACCATTTCAGTTTGCGGTCACATTGAAAGCCGTCCTCTGCTGCAGCAGTTCAGATTGAAGGGATTCTCTGCGCTGCGTCGTGGAAGCTCCAGAAACCAGTTCAAACACCAACTGGTAATAAACCACAGTAAACCAGTATAACCAGTATAACCAGGTCTAAATGGGACGTGTAATAACACGAGCTGTGGTGACGAGAGACGGTGAAGAAGCCAAATAAAATCCGCTCACACACCAACTGTTAATAAATATCTCAAATACCAGTGAAACCAGTACAACCACCTCGACAACGGGACATAAACTGGAGCGCGATCTGTAGCAACATGAAGTAAATCAGTTCAGACACGAGCTGGAACAGCATCACAACAAAGGAAACATCCCATAAACACCGCCACAATGTTCCTACAGGAGAGGATCCACACATCCTGCTGCACCGAGTACTAAATGGCACCAGTCAAACCAGTTCAACAACATTTTCCTGAGCTTTCAACCACATCTCAGCAGGTCAAAACTTCATGTGAGCGGACCTTGAGTTTAGACTTGAAAGTGAAACTTCAATTTAAATGCTCAGATCATGATTTTACTTTAAAGTTTCTGTTCTCTCACAAAATCTTTCTATTCATCACTTCATGTGATTGATATGAAGAAAACAACCCCCCCCCCC
>NW_019451822.1:0-749 GCF_002814215.2 Seriola lalandi dorsalis | reverse complement strand
TATGATGGATGTTAGACATCAGATTATATCAGTTTATAGGTTTAAATCTAGCTATAACTAATGCAGCCTAATACAACAATCCTGTAACAAACCCTCCTCCATAATAATAATAATAATAATAAACTTTCCCTACAAGAGATGTGGCTCAAAGGCTCAAACTACAATAAAAAAATCTAAGACAGTAGATGATAAAATATGTAAATGAAAATAAAAACAGAAACCAGTGAGAAAAATAAAATATGAGAGAATGAATTAAATTAGTTAAATAAAGAGGTTTTCAGCTGTATTCCATAGCTTTGGAGAATAATTAGAAAAAGCTGCACTGTCTATTTTCTTGTGCGTAAAATTGTTGATGGTTAAAGGGAAGTTGATTCAACTCGACGGTCGTTTTGGAGGCTGTAGTTTGTGCTGCTTTATGCTGAGAGGTGTTTCTAATATTTTGTCCACCGTGTTAAACTACATTAGTTTTAGGTGACAGAAACGTCTGCAGCTGCAGTTTGAGTGTGACTGGGATCTTTGTTGGATCTCTCCCTCCTTGTTTCCTGTCATCTCTCCACTATTGTTATCTAATGAAGACACAAATAGAAATACCCTCTAATATAAGAATATATAATAATATCCAATAAAACAACCAAAAGAAAAAGGTATCTCGTTGCAGTTTGGTCACCGTTCCTTAGACTTTATATCTGAACCACTTAAAGTGAAGATGATGATGTGTGTGTGTGTGTGTGTGTGTGTGTGTGTGTGTG
>NW_019451821.1:0-825 GCF_002814215.2 Seriola lalandi dorsalis | reverse complement strand
GGGGGGGGGGGATACACCCTCACTACAAAACTACTTCTTCATCTTCAGCTGCTGATGCTGACTTTCTGTTTTCAGCTGCACAGCATGTGTCATTGTCGCACTTAAAAAAAAAAAATCCCTGGTGTAGGTCAGGCAGCCGGGCCGCTGCAGAGCCAGAAGACAGACCTGCACACACTGTGCTGTGTTACACACTGCGAAGGAGGTAATGTACAGGTTTCATCCTGCTGAAGACGTTAGATGGAGATCTAAATTGCAGTCTTGCTCCTCAGATGTTACAGTGAAACAGACGCGTCGGAGGATGAAACTGTACAACGTTCAGTCTGTTCCCTTTTTTAAGCTCTTACATATGGTGGAGACACTGCAAAGAGCCGAGGTAATTGCTCAAATATTTGCTGCTGCGGGACCTTGATCTTGTGTTGACAGGAATGTGAGTGCAGAGAGAGAGAGAGAGAGAGAGAGAGAGAGAGAGAGACCCTCGGTTGTCCTGCCGCTGTCAGAGCAGGATGATGTAAAGGCGTCTGTGCTCCGCGCCACCTCCTCGTTAGCGCCGTGATTAACTCATCCATTCTGCTCCACGGGACTTTGAACTCCCTCTTTAATTTTCCTGATAGACAATAAAAACAAAACAATCACATTTTCTTTTTTTTTTCTTTTCTTTTTTTTTTTTTTAAAAACTTTTTGGTGAACTGCTGTGGAGAAAGCAAGTCTATTTATGTAGCACTGTTCAGACGCAAGGAAATTCAAAGTGCTTTACAGAGGCAAATACATTAGAAATAGAACATTAAGATTATATTAAAATAGCAAAAACATTAAAACAGATTAAAA
>NW_019451820.1:0-878 GCF_002814215.2 Seriola lalandi dorsalis | reverse complement strand
GAAAAATATGAACACAGTCACAGAAAATGACAATCAAAGCAAAAGTAGAAAATATTCCTGGCAACAGCAAAGCGTCAAAGCCACAAGGAAAAGAAATCAAACTCAGAAACAACGCTAACGCTCATCCTGGATCATGAGTCATAAAAAAAAGATTGTGGACAGGAGCTGCCGGTGGCGTTCACTGACACAACATCAGGTCTGAATGATCGAAACACAGAAACACCGAGAGGAGGAGCAGGAGGCAGAAGAGGAGGAGGAGGAGGAGGAGGAGGAGGAGGAGGAGGAAGGAAGGGGTTGATTATCACTTCCTTTCAGATCTGATCTTTAACGCCGGCCGTCCAGGTGACCTGTTGGGATTCACAACAACAGGTGTGTGTTTGTTTTACGTTTCCTCTCCGGCACCTGGGGCCGTCGCTTCAACGCTACAAGTGTTTGAATTTCAGTGTGATTGTTTGTGTGACCCGTCTTCTTATTGTAATGTGTAACCGCTTTGATCGACTCTTTTTCCGCCTGCGGTGAAGGAGAAGTTCTTTATTCACCTTCTTGTCCCACTTATCTGGTTTTTACAGCTGCGTCTCTGTGCAGCCTGAAATCACCTGCTGTCAGCTAGAGGAGGACACGCCCACATTATTGTTGCCCACAGGTAAGAGATCGGATCATTCTCACTGTGCTCTCACTGATCTCTGCACGAGCTCACACACAACTCTTATATTAAGAGTAAAAACAGGAGCTCTGAGTCTTTATCTTTTCTAAGATTTCCACATGTGTTCTTCAGGTGTTCAGCTCTCATTGATATTGTAATGTCGAGTTTCTGGTTTGTTTAATGAAAAAAAAAAACAACTAATAAAAAAACCGATCAGCACGAGGGACGTTCAAGA
>NW_019451819.1:0-947 GCF_002814215.2 Seriola lalandi dorsalis | reverse complement strand
TTATTATTATTATTATTATTATTAAGTATTTGCCAGTTCATTTTCTCTAGCCTAACTAATCAATTAACCTCAATAATTTGCACTAAAGGATTATGAAAGTGGAAAAAGCAGAAGCAGGGTTGGTGGTTGGCAGTTAAAGCACATGAAAAAAAAGGAGAAAGACTAAAAGCCAAAGGCCAAATGACCTAAGTGACCTGAAACCAACGTAACTGTCAAGGAAATGTTGATCTTTCAGGGCTGGAGAACTTTGAGTACCAGGAGAAAGATCTTATCAATTCATCACACTGACTGGAAGACCACTAAAATGTTTAAGAGGACTATTATGTCATTGCCAGAACAGGTTGCATCCTTGGAAGGAAAAAAAAAAAAAATGCACTATAGTATATTTTGCTTTTCCATTTGTGTAAAACAGGAGAAAACATCCGTCCAATCCCACAAAGTATGACAGTTGAACCAAGAACCTCTCTGACAAACAAACAAGAAAGTTTCTACACATTTACAGAAGGCATATTGTACTGCCTGCACAGTTAAAATTAGAGGTATTCCTCACATATGAAACCCTAACTATCACTACCCTACCCTAAATACCACTAGGCCTAATTAATGAGTCTATAAATTGGCATGTGATCCTTTGATAGGTAACACTTTACACAGGACAGGTAAACACTCGCTCCTGGCAGGAACCATAAAGGTATGAAATATACCAATAATGATGCAGTGGAAGGCAAGTAAGGAAATACAATAAACTCTCTATATAGTCCTTACACAATACAGACAACAGAAAAGAAATTGTATTTACCTGGACCTATTCAGACCAAAAACACTAACCCCCCCCCAGACGCATGCCTGTGCTCGGCGGAATGCCACAGGTCCTGCTACACCTGTCTAACCAGTACCCTCTCAGCTCAGTTGAGCGCTTAGCTGCTGCTGTGAGCTGACAGGTGAAA
>NW_019451818.1:0-1003 GCF_002814215.2 Seriola lalandi dorsalis | reverse complement strand
TTTTGCTTTTACCAGAACTGATTTGCAAACTACTGTGCCCCTTAAACGATGCTTTCAAAGAATGGAAGATAAACACTCTAATTATTTAATTTTTCACCTAATCTAATTAAAGAATAGATCTGAAGGGGAGGGCTGAGTCTGTTGGCGGAAGGAGAAGGGTGACACAGAAAATCATGCAATTTCATTTTATTTTGCTCTAAACATTCTGCAACAGTGGGTAGTAATTATAAATTAGTCATGCAACTATATTCAACTCTTTAAGGTAAATTACTCTTTTGAATATAAATTGCATTTTTAATATTTCATAATTAGCCTTTAAGAGTTTACTCTTAGGTTAATTATATACTTTGGGAATATTGTGTGTTTGGTATGTGAATACAAGTGGTCAGCTGAGGTCAAAAATGTAACATGGCTTTACATAGTCCAGTTTGAGAATGAAACGGTTCCAAGAACCACATCACAACATAGAATATGTTGGCTGTCTTGTGGCTCTACTATATCTGAGGTAAACATTTTCCTCTTACACCAAAGGCCATTTCCAGTCCAAATACCATTTGTGACGGAAATCCCTGAGTGTGAGCCACGTCAGCATGTCAGCTGTGCATTGCATGACAGAATAAATCTGATGCAAATGGTATCTGGCATTGAGCTGTATACTGCACCTCATGTAGGCTGAACTTTTTGTTGGTTTCCTATTCTGATGGTTGTCTGACTGCTGACCTGTCTGACTGGTTCTCAAACTTGTTGGATTAAGTAATATCTTGAAAAATCCACCATGGTGCAATTACGCAGGGTAAAAGGGAGAAGGCTCTGTATATGAAAATACACAAAGACAACATCATGCACAGAGACCATGTCCGCATAAATCCTTTAGGGGGGTGGACTGCTCCATAATGATTTATTTTCTCCTATCAAGTGTGTTTGTCTGTACATGTTGTGCTTTATGTAGCCTCCAGTGTGCACGTGAGTGAAAATGTATCGCAGGGACAGTGTAAAAAGAGAA
>NW_019451817.1:0-856 GCF_002814215.2 Seriola lalandi dorsalis | reverse complement strand
TTTGTGGGAATCACTGATCTCTGTATAAGCACTGAGCCCATTTGCAAATGTTATGTTGAATTAAAAAAACCACAAAGACCGTCCTTAGTCTTTATCTTTCTTAAGATTTCCACAACAAGAACCATGTCTTTGTTAACTGTGGACTGTCTGTGTGGCCGTCCTGTCTTCAGTCTAATATAACAGGCTGGCTGCGGAAGGCTCTGGAAACGGATAAGAAGGACTGGCAGAAAGAGACAGAGCCTGAGGCTGACCAGGACGGATACTACCAGACCACACTGCCTGCCATCGTCTTTCAGGTACCACACACACACACACACACACACACACACACAACCACTTCAGACCTTTGAAGAATTCCTGACTCTGAACAGGAATGAGCAGATATAGAGATATTAGTTAACAGATTGTCAGTGGGTTCAAGAGGGCCTCAGAGACCATAAGGAACTTTTTCTAAAGGTGTTCCAGTTTTAAGTGACTTTAGTCTTTTGCCTTGTCCATGCTGTCCTGCAGCATCATAGCATAGCTTGTGGCTGTAGTTGGTTTTCATGTCTTTCTGCTGTAGCCCCGTTACACACATGGCTGCTATAAATGTTTCACCATAGGAATGTTATCAGTCAGGTGATGAACAGTCCAAGACTCAGCGCTCGGCTCTCAGGCTGGATCTGTCCTGTCAGACCAGACCAGTGTGTGTTTGGTGAACTGATTTTTCCCTCAGGAGTTTGTGGAGAAACCAGAGCTAAAAGTAGAGCAACTGTATCATCACGTGGACACCAGTGAATGAATGCTCATGCTGCTCTGTGTCTGCTGGGTGTGTATATAGGTTTGTTCAGACGAGATCTGTAGAACCCTTGGATCG
>NW_019451816.1:0-825 GCF_002814215.2 Seriola lalandi dorsalis | reverse complement strand
CTAACACAACTAACACTATTTATTTCTCTATAACAACTTTATATGTTGCTAATACAGTTTAATGCTGTTAAGTTTGTTCCACTCTCCCTAAGTAAATAAATTGATTTTCTTCCTGTTTATTATTATTATTATTATTGTTGTTGTATATTGAATATTTTGTGTGTTTGATATAAGTTTGAATACTGAAAAAGCAACGAAGAGGTCTAATCAAAAATAGATAATGAAATACATGCAGTTTTGATAATAAGGAAAATTTCAACAGATATTAAAGTTATGTCTTTATGTGACAAGTGGTTCACTTAAGCTGAGTTAACTCAAAAAATAAATTGATTTAGCCTAATTGTAAATCACAGTAATCAACGATTATATTAGTAGTTGATGGGACACAAATTATTAAAACGATTACCAGAGTATTTTTTTTCTTTATGTAACACAATCACTACTTTAACTCTACATCTCTATAACGTTTGAATAAATTTAGCATTTTAAAGAACATGCAAAAAAATATTAAAATATAAAATCTATATAAAATATCAAATTAAATTCAAACACATCTAATAAATGTAAAGATAATCAAATATAAGCAGCAATAAGCTCCATACAGTTACAGTAGAATGTAAATTGCAACTAATGAGTGTCAGATAATCACTGATCAACTCCGTAGTATTGGTTTTCTGTGCAGTTGCAAATGTTTACTTTTGCACCGAGTTTTGAGTTTGTTTCATCTCATTTAAATCTTGTTTTTTTTTTTAGTGAGTTGCAGAAGCGGAGAGAAGAAGCATCTCTTTAATAAGCAGAAGTCAAAGTTGCATTATTGAGAAGATT
>NW_019451815.1:0-865 GCF_002814215.2 Seriola lalandi dorsalis | reverse complement strand
TGCAACTGTATGTGTGAACGCACGAGGAAGGAAACTGAGCTCTTAATGTTCTCTTCAGTAAATGCAGCAGCGACTTCCTCTGGCTGACCAAACCGGCGGTGCAGTGAGCCTGAAGGTAAGCCCTTGCAGTTTGTTCGCTCTGCACCTCTTTATGTTTGCAGTGACCTATTTCTCATGTCTCAAACCAGAGCTTGTTCTCTGTTTCGGCGCTGATGTAAGATGGGCTCGATTGTCACATTATTATTCAGACATTGCGGTTGAGATGTAGCAACGAATGAGGGGAGTTGAGTAAAATGTTCTTTGTAATTACAGCTCTGTTTTTGTGTGAGAAATCCTGTGATTTCTTTTAAAGTGAATGCACTGTATGAGTGGAAATTTCCTTTTCTCCTTACTTGCCTGCAAACATTGTGCTGGCTGTATCAGGTGTATTGAAATTCTGCATTGTTGTGTAACATGACAAGAGCATTTATATTAATAAATCTGTACATGTGGAAGAAAATATGATTATATTCATAACTTCAGGTTTGATTCATGTGTCTCAAGTGCAACTTATTTTCTTTTGCATTTGTATGAATGTTTGGAAGCCGGTGTCTCTATAGTGAAAGTGAAACGCATATACTGTTCGTCACAAGTGAGTTTCCTTATATTTCCTAACTTTACTGAGCTTCTTTTTGACTGACATGAAATTGCAGAGTTACTGTAAAGATTTTCACGCTGCTTAAAACTACATGGAAACCAACGCAGTGCAGATAAATTCCTGCAAAGAATTCTGGGAGACTTTCAGCTCATAGCAGGGTTTGCATAACCTTGTCAGGTTCAGCTTCCATGTCAGAGTCTGTGGTGTGTGCGTGAGAGAGCGCATGTG
>NW_019451814.1:0-807 GCF_002814215.2 Seriola lalandi dorsalis | reverse complement strand
CTTTAAATGATTTTAGAGGTTCTGTAGGTGGTTAAACACCTATGGGAGATTTTGTGGTGATGTATTAGACAGGGTTCCCCATTACCATCAGGAAAACACCAAAGAGGGAACGTTCTGTGGAAGAACCTTGTTCATCCCTCCGGTACAGTACTGAAGAATTTATGAAGATGTTCTGGAGGCTCATGGTGGAACATCACATGACTAACACACTTTCTATTCCTTTAATTTTTTCACATGGTTCTGGTTTACAACATGTGTGACTATGAATAAAAGGAAAACAGCCTCTTACTGACTGATCCTCATTTACTGTGGTGAACTCATGTTAATGCGAGAACTGTTGATTCAGATCTGAAGCTTCCTGCTTACTCTTCAACATAAACGTGCTTCACTGTGAAGGTAGTTGTGGGCTTTTACTGTGAAACCACCACAGGAATTGTTGAGTTAGTTATTGTTATCAAACATATTACTTGACAAGCTTTGTTTAGAAATAGATGTTCACATTTTGTCAGTTTGAAACAATGTAGAGATGAAGTTGTTAGTGTTAGTAAAGAAAACCATCACACAGGAGCAGTGAAGTTATCTGTTCAGATTGAGTAAGTTATTACAGTCTAGACAATGTTGAGACTTTGGACATATAATTAAGATTAACAGCGGTAAGGACAGTGGTTGGTTGTTGGTCAGGTGGTGTTTCAGCCCTCTTCTTCTACACCTCCTCTGTGCTCCTAATATGTGTGGCAAGGAGGTGTCAGATGAAATGAAGGTGGGTGAATGAATATATTTTTTCTGTCTGTGTTGTTGTTGTTGTTG
>NW_019451813.1:0-981 GCF_002814215.2 Seriola lalandi dorsalis | reverse complement strand
ACACACACACACACACACACACACACACACACACACACACACACACACACACACACACACACACACAGGTACCCTCCTGATTGTGTTATTATATGAAGTTGGAACTCTGCTCAGTTAATTATTCGAAACCCATGTTCCTGATTGGCTGTATTGTGTGGGTGCGTGGTAGTTGTAGTTACCATTACTGGCACGTTGCTGCTTTATTGTTAGCATTTCCACTCCGGAGAGCCTGGCTTTCCTCATGGCGGAGGTGGCACGCGGACAACCCGACAGACTGGAAGCACAAACAAAAAAGGAAGGACTGTTTCACTACATTCAACACACACGTTGAGTCAGTGTAGTTTATAGACTGTCAGGGAGGTTGAAAAGAAATATTCCATCAGTGTCTTAAAGGTGCTCCAGCAGTTTAGTACTGTACTTAAATGATGTTTGGAGACTCACAAAGAAAGACAAGAAAGAATGGTGAAAATTGGTCCTTAATGTGGATCAAACTCTAAAAACGCTTGATTCTACATTTCCCATAATGCATCTTTTTGTTTGACCTTCTTGGACTGGTCAAACCCCATGTCTTCACTGAAAAACTGATAGTTTGCTACACTAACTCTTCTAGATCTCAATATGACTTCCTGATTAAATTACGTACGAATAAATCAATAAATAAATAAAATAAAATAAACATGAATTAATTGAAAACTCTATTCATATGCACATATTCAGTTTCATTCAGTTCACTTCAAATGTTTAACTGCTGGACACAAGACAAGTCTTCTACTAAAAGTCCAGTGTAGGTGCACAGGTTTCAAGTTTCCATATCACCTGTTGAAGTTGCATATTGTTCTGATTGGTTTTCAAACTAGTTGTGATGTCTCAAAATCCTGCTTATAAGTGCACATCTTAAGAGTCATACCAGACGGACCAGTTCATAAAACTGTAAAATGCTTCTTGTATATAATTTCATCAGTGGGTCATCGGCTCAATCAC
>NW_019451812.1:0-806 GCF_002814215.2 Seriola lalandi dorsalis | reverse complement strand
ATTCTGAGTTTATATGAAATATGCCACCACACTAGTTTCATAATATTCAACTGTAATAACAGGAGCTCATTTGATAATGCGACAGTTGCTCAGTGTGTGTGTTGCTCATGAAAGCAGTTTGTGACATGGAGCATGATTCTGCTGGAAGGAGCCAGTAGAAGATGTTGAACTGTGGCCATGAAGGATGAACATGGTCAGCAACAATCCTCAGACTGAAACATTCAGACCATCACACCACCACCAGCAGCCTGGACTGTTGACACCAGGCAGGTTGGTCCATGGACTCTGACTCTGACTCTACCATCTGCTGACTCAGCACAAATCCAGATCCATCAGTCCAGGTCTTCAGCTGTCCAGTGTTGGTGAGTCTGAGTCCACTGCAGCCTCAGGTTTCTGGTCTTGGTGACAGGAAGTGGAACCTGACGTGGTCTCTGCTGTTGTAGGTTGAACGTGCTGTTCACTCTGAAGCTTCTCCGCTCAGCACAGTTGTAAAGAGTGGTTATCTGAGTGACCGTAGCCTTTCTGTCAGCACCAACCAGTCTGTCCATTCTGCTCTGACCTCTGACCTTTTCTCAATGACACAGAGCAGCTGCTCACTGGATGTTTTTATTGTTGCTCCATTCTGAGTAAAAACTCTAGAGAGAATCCAGGAGATCAGC
This sequence comes from Seriola lalandi dorsalis, assembly GCF_002814215.2. NCBI lineage: Eukaryota > Metazoa > Chordata > Actinopteri > Carangiformes > Carangidae > Seriola > Seriola lalandi. The sequence goes on along the minus strand of NW_019451812.1, from coordinate 147 downwards.
AGGTTGTGAAACACTCAGATTCCTTCGATCATTCTGATGTTTGACTTGACCATGAACTGACGCTGCTCACCTGCTCCACCACACCTTCATCCACCTGCTCCGCTCCTCTGACATCTCCGCAAGCTCACAACAAATGTGCCTTTGAAC
>NW_019451811.1:0-806 GCF_002814215.2 Seriola lalandi dorsalis | reverse complement strand
TTATGGGCCACAGTTTCAAAAGCTCACATTGGGGTAGTGCAGTCATAGGCACTGAAAGCTGAAAGTGTGTCATAAGATCTTCACAGATCCATGCACCCTCCTCCACAGCCTCCTGTGAAGCCATGGCCTCCAGTCTTCCTCTCCTCCTGCTGGTCTTGTGCAGTCTGAGTGTGGCTCAGTCCCAGCTGAAGGTGTTTAACCTGCGGGCCAGCGGTCTTCCCTCCAACATCTTGGGAACCACAGACGGGTACGTCAAGGTGTTCTGTGGCTCAGCCACTCTGGGTACGACGTCCATCCGTAACAACGATGCCAACCCCTGGTGGGAGGAGGAGTTCACCCACTTCAAGGGTCAGGAGAACGACATACTGAGGCTGGAGGTGTTTGACAGTGATTTCATCTCTGATGACCTGCTGGGTGTCTGTCAGCGTCAGATCAAACCAGGAACCCATAAGCACGACTGCTTCCTGAAGAAGGGTGGCTCCCTCCATTACTTCTACACCCTTGGTGGAAATAATCATTAGACTTGTATAGATGCATGACCCCTGTGGCCTGTATTTACCACAGCATTACTCCAACATGATGACGTGGTAATAATCTGAAACTTTTCTACATTAAAATGGTTAAAACATCTAGACCTTTGCTCTATATGTTGTTGAGTTGAGTTCTTACATTATCACAAATGTTTCCATCAATTCTCCAATCAGTGGAATTTGTGATTTTAATTATGGTAACATTTCATTGGTCGCCTGTCAGTGACATCATATCCTGTATGATCATGTGTCAGTGTGTTTGTCTGACAGAAGCTC
>NW_019451810.1:0-658 GCF_002814215.2 Seriola lalandi dorsalis | reverse complement strand
GTGTGTGTGTGTGTGTGTGTGTGTGTGTGTGTGTGTGTGTGTGTGTGTGTGTGTGTGTGTGTGTGTGTGTGTGTGAGCTGCATATTAGTAGGAAGAGGAAAGTTTTTTCAGTCAGTTTGCTACCTGTACCTATAAATACCTTCTTTCCCGGAGTTAACCTCATTGTCTGCTCTCTCTCTCTTAAACTCTCCTCCTCTGCCTCTGTCTGCGCCACTCGTCTGGATGATCCTTTTCATTATGTACTGAGACAGCTTCGCCGCTGTTGTGTGTGTGTGTTTGTGCTGGTGTTGTGTGTGTTTGTGCGCTGTCTTCTCGCCACCAGAGCAGATGGCTGAGGGAAACACCAGTGATTAGCCTGGCTGACTACATATCTTGCTGTCAGTAAGAAGCTCACCAGGAGCCTCGCTTTTGAACAAAGTCACATTCATACCGGAACAAAAACTAGACATCCAAGTAGCAAACAAATGGGTCTGTCTGTCTAACTCAGCGCTTTAGGGGTCAACTGTGTCACTATTATTGAAGGCCAATTAAAAAATGAACAGAGAAAGTGATGGAGGTTTTGCAATGACCGTTTTTAAAATGAAATCAAGAAAATAAAACCGGCCTTTTAAAAACTTGCTGGATATATGATTGTCACAAGGTAAACAGCGTAATATGT
>NW_019451809.1:0-747 GCF_002814215.2 Seriola lalandi dorsalis | reverse complement strand
AAAAAAAAAAAAAAGGAACCTTTGCTCAGTTCAGTACACTGTAAGGTGTTGCTGCTACAGCCTTACTTGGTCCAGTGTGACTAGTAGCTTGTGGTGGCTAATGTTAGCAAACTGTGGATAGATATCGATGTATGACTCTTCTCTGCTTGTGCAGCTGTTACACTGCTCTTCAGCGGTCACCGTTATCCCATAGCCGGTCAGCAAACCTTACATAGTCTCACATTAAAGCTGCACGAATCAATAATTTTACATTAACAATGGATCAAATTACTATGTGTAATGTAGAGGGGTCACTTGCAGTGACAAACCCACAGAGAATTATCAGCCAACTCTGCAGACCCTCTCAGGTCCGTGGAGCATTTTAACACTTTTCAGGTCATTGTTTAGGTTTAAAGGCTCACAACTTTACTGATCTGGTTCAGTCTCACCACTCTCATCAATCTCGTTTCCAGTTAATCCAGTGCATCCAGTGTTATTTACCCAGCACCAACTAGATTAGCTAGTAACTAGATGGTGAGAATAGTGGAGGTTTTAGCTGCTAAAGAGCCATATATTTCCCTCAGGAGTTACTGGAGGGTTAAAGGGGACATATTATGCTCCTTTTCAACAAGTTTGAATAAGTCTCAGAGGTCCCCAAAGCATGTATTTGAAGCTTTTTGCTAAAAAATCCACTCCGATCCTATATTTCAGCATGCCTGTAAACCCCTCTTTTTGAGCCCTGTTCAGAACAGGCTGTTTCTGTGTCTG
>NW_019451808.1:0-784 GCF_002814215.2 Seriola lalandi dorsalis | reverse complement strand
CATCTGCAGTTTTTGAAGAGCAAAATTACTTTTTAGAAACCTTCATATGCATTTACAGTAACATAACTTGTATAGGAAATCATATGAAACAAAACTACAAGACCTCTAAAATAAATTGTTACCATAATATCTGTTAGGAAAATTATCACATAAACTCAGGAACACCGTCTGAAGATTCATAAGAGGAACAAGTTACACACCAGAGCTCACAGTGCAAATGTTCAACGGATGCAAGATTCACACAGAAATTTATACACAGAATACGTGAGAGTGACCTTTTATTGTTGCTGAAATGAGACAGACAGACATAATAGAGCCTTATCATAGTTAATGTTTTGGTGTAGTGGCCAGGAGGAACAGCGACAACACCTGTCTTAAAAGTAAACACAATAATGGAAAGTCCTATTCAGGATAATACAGTTTCCCTTTAAGATGGTTATGTTAATCACAAAGTATCACAATTTTTCCAACAATATGGGTGATGTTTAAGCATGGTATGGTTGATCTTTGTGACTTTGTTTGCAGGTGGACAGGGAGTATCGGGTGCAGAAGGCCCTGTTTTCTGCTGGTTTCCCCGTGCCTCAGCCTCTCTTGCACTGCACTGATGTTGAAGTCACTGGAACAGAGTTCTACTTGATGGAGCATGTGAAGGTAAATTTGTGCCACCAAGAGCCAAATTTCACAAGACTATGAAGTCACCAGCTGTAAATTCATTCATCTGTTATGGACTATTGGTGTTTTTCTTGACCTCTGTTCTATGATAAAAGACTCACATGGGGTGGCT
>NW_019451807.1:0-781 GCF_002814215.2 Seriola lalandi dorsalis | reverse complement strand
AACGACCCAGAAGAAAAGTAGCTTCTGCTACTGTTAGCCATGTCTCAGCTGTGGGTGATTTTCAGAACTATGACATACTGTACATTAATCACTGCTGCACAAGGTTAAAATGCAAATCATTGTGTTAATCATGGTTATTCTTGGTCAGATATTATCTTCATGTAAACGTTCTCTACAGACAATTCTGCGATCCAAACTTCCTTTGAGGTTCCAGGTATGATGCATGCAGTTACATGTGCTCTGAGTTGTCGTCCAACCGAGGAAACAAAGGGATGTGATAGTAAAAATAAGCATTATTTATTTTGAAACCAAAGTAAATTTCCATCACAACAGCCAGAAAATAAACAATAAAGGTTCTATAGACTACGCCTCCAGATGGATTCCAGAAACTGACAAAAATATGCGGTCAAAAACCTGTGTGATACCGGTACCGCTCTACCTGGGGCAATATGTTTTCCACTCCTGGAAACACTGATAGGCATGAGAATGTGGCAGCACAGGATGACATTAAACATAATGAGAAATCTCTACAGTGTCGATTTGTAACATATCACGTTTTCTGTGGATTTATCCTAAAGGTTATAGAAAGCTGCTAATGACAAAAAGGGGCTCATTAGAGTTGGAAATGGTCACTATAGAGGAGGGGGGGGGGAGTGGAAAAAGTGACTTGTTGTCATTTAGTAGCTGCTGCCATTGTGTCCTTGAGCTAAACTATGCAGGACAGTTGCTACTGTTCATCCCATTTCATTAAAACACATCAATTACTGACGTTCCTCAATTA
>NW_019451806.1:0-728 GCF_002814215.2 Seriola lalandi dorsalis | reverse complement strand
TTTCATATGATATTTCTGTTTGCTGAGAGGATAGTCAATGACTTATCAATCGACACAAGCATTTGACTGGGGCAACTTAGAATAGATTAATGGTGCTTTTAAGTTGTCTAATTAGCCTACAGCTTTTAAAGATAATGAAGGTCATTGCTTGTTGTGTAGGAAACAGAGCATGTCATGTGAACAGAGAGGAGTTAATTTAACTTGAGGAATGGATGAAAGTCTTCCACTTAAACCCTGTCCAAATAGCTTCACACTGATGAACTCAGGGCTACACCTGAAGAGCTATGGCTGATAAAAAGGGAAACACCCCTCCTCCTCATCGTCACTTCGTCTTAAAGTAGGGTGACTATATTTTCAAACCCCTGAACTGGGACCATTAAATGTAGCACATTTTCATGCACCATAGGCGTTTTAACCATGGGCGACAATTTTTTCAGCGTTAAGCACACCTAATAAGTGTACCTTTCAACACAACACCATGACACCATGAACGCAGCATTTTTATTGCCGAGTTACCCAACGAGGGGAGGAGTCTTATGTTTTTATATTGGGTTAGGTAATATTGAGTGGGACAGAACATAATAAATGTCAATGTAAGTGCTGAAAACAAGTATTAAAATGATCTTAATTGTTGTGCAAACCAGGACAATTTGGCAGCGAATATTGACAAACCAGGATGTCTGGTCACTGCGGCTTAAAAGGTTGATTCATGCAATTTCCACAAAAAA
>NW_019451805.1:0-808 GCF_002814215.2 Seriola lalandi dorsalis | reverse complement strand
ATATTGCTACATTATCACACAAGTAGTCTGTAGTCATTACTACGTTATTACATGTTATTATTACGACGTTATTATGAGTACTTCGTAGTTATTACGACACTTATAAGCGTACTCTAGTCATCACTACATTATTATATACTCTGCAGTCATTGCTACATTATCACATGTAGTTATTACTATATTATTACACGAGTACTCAGAAGTTAACGTGTGTGCTCAGCAAAACATAATCCATGTAAAGATTAAGTTAAAAAAAATACCAGCTATGTTCATACTGATCAACAGTGTTTTATGTGTGATCCACTACAGTTACAGACAGAAACATGACGTTAATAACACCTTTTATACTCTAATGTGAAATCTGTATTGAATATAATAGTACATATATATTATAATTATTCTTATGAATGATTAACTGAAGATTGCAGTTATACATTTCAGTTGCTCTCTGTTGTCCAACTTTTTAAGAATTCAAATTTAACAAATGTCACTGAGGAAGCCTAAACCCAAAGCCTTAAATTAGCTGTAATGTGTTTACAGCAGTGACAGAGGAACCATCATTAACACTATCAAGGACCCAGAGTGATAATTAGATTCAACACAAATTAATGAAGGAATGTGCAACATCCTCCTGACATCAGCCAAAATAATGAGGGTTTTCATGTTTTGACACAGGCGCCTAATGAAGCCAGAACTATAGGTATAGAGGATAAAGCAGAGCACAAGTCGAGGTCTGTATCATCTGATGCTCTAGTTTTATTAACACAAACTAATCAACCCTGTTTTCTAAAAGTCATTTTCTATACAA
>NW_019451804.1:0-723 GCF_002814215.2 Seriola lalandi dorsalis | reverse complement strand
TAGCAGCCATATGATCCGCTTCTGATGCTCCATAATGCTTTTGTATATGATTTTATAGCTGCAGATCTCTTGTGCGGATTTTAAAAGAAGAACAACAGTTCAGAATAGAGCTGCAGTGATTAGCCGACTAATGAAAGATTTTATTCAATATTATTCCTCTGAACTATGATTTTTCAATTTTCATGCAAAGCTATGAAAAATTAGATGTTGCCAGGTTCTTGAATGTAAGAGTTTTCTGATTTTCTTGGTCTTACATGAGAGTAAGCCGAATATCTTTGGGTTTTTGACGGCTGGTCGGACAAAACAATGTCATTGTCAAAGACATTTGATGGCATCTCTTCGGGCTCTGGGGAACTGTGACAGGTATTTTTCACTGTTCTCTGGTGAATTACAGATCCAAATGATTAATCAATGAGGAAAACAATCATTGCTTGCACCTTAGTTCAGAAGAAAACCATATCAAATATAGTCCTGACACCTGTACTGGAAATATCAGCAAATACCCAGCTCTGTAGCTCACCTGTCATCTTCCTTTCCCTTTTGTTCACATCGTCTTGCACGTCTTCTTTCCATCTCTTTCTCCATGTTTCTCTATTCTCTCTCTTTGGTCTTAAAAGCTTAGTCATCCTGCCAAGGTTGTCTGAAAGTTGCTCTGTCCTGCAGTCTGTCCTACTTGCTCAGGTCTAAACTGGGACGCCACAATACAGATATAGCAGGTAGGAG
>NW_019451803.1:0-785 GCF_002814215.2 Seriola lalandi dorsalis | reverse complement strand
TTTTTTTTATCAAACTATAATCTTGCACAGCAGCCACACTGCTCACAACACTTTCTCTTACAGTAACCTGGCATCTCAGTAACATATGAGACATATCAGAGATGGGTTGGCTATACCCAGAGAAGAGGTACTCTATCTATTTCTTCCAGAACACAGATCAGGTTCTGGAGCAAGAGCACAAAACGTTAATTGGTTACAACATCACATTAAAAATGAATTCAACATGAATTATGTGCTTTTCTTTGCACTTCGACTTAGTGTGTGTGTGTGTCTGTATGTGTGCATGAGTGTGAGAGAGAGAGAGAGAGAGAGAGAGAGAGAGAGGCACATGCACTCAACTGTCTGTGTCATCTGTGTATGTGTGTGATCGGTCATATGCTCTAAAACTGACCTTGGGCCTGGGGTTACATTACTGTGTGCTCCAGTAGTTCATATGGACGGGAAAAAAAACAGCTTTGCTTTTACAACTGTGCGTGTGCACACACAGATAAAAACCAGAGTGGTTAAGAGAGAATCACTGTTAAACAGCTGGTGTGTTTAGTCTGCAATGCAGCTAATCCAATTTTAGCTGCCATTATCCAGCCATGTTCTAACAACAATGACACACGTATAATGGAGATATTACAAACCTTTGTACCGTTGAAGTGTCCAATCCACAGTTAAATGTGAACAGGCCTGGATTCATACATAGCTAGAGCTTCTGTTTCTGTAAGCAACCTGAAATAAAGTCCCAATTTGAGTTGTACAGTATGAATCTGAATTTGGATGAAACCTGGTTCTTACAA
>NW_019451802.1:0-867 GCF_002814215.2 Seriola lalandi dorsalis | reverse complement strand
GGGATGACCTGGAACACTGAACCTATCACCAGCCAGCTCTGAGCTGCTGATGTTTGTTAGTGTTTTTTATAATCCACGTGTTTGCCGCCACTGCAGAACACGTCTGAGTGGACTCTGGACTACCCCCCGCTGTTCGCCTGGTTCGAGTTCGGCCTGTCCCACGTGGCTCAGCACTTCGACAGAAACATGCTGCTGGTGGAGAATCTGAACTACGCCAGTCCGTCCACGGTGCTGTTCCAGAGGCTGTCGGTCATCTTCACCGACCTGGTTTTCATCTATGCTGCCAGAGAGTGAGTCTGATTACAGCCGTCATCTACAGCCACCACAGAGGAAGAGTGGGGTTGCAAAGATCATTCATGGGGGCAGGGGTGAGGACAGAGGTGCCCCCCATAACATATAGGTGGTGAGGTTCTAGTTGTGGGTACAGACCCTGGGCCCCTGGAATTTCTTTCAGTCATTCAGGCTTTTAGTTCTGGTGCCACTGATGACCCGTGTCACGCTGTATTTGAAGGACAGTGAACTGTTTTCTCAGTCACATTAAAAGACAAGAAGAGGCTGAAACTTTGAATCTAAGTTTTACTAAGGAACTTGCTCCTGATTGGCTCTGTCCTCGTCCAGGTGCTGCCGGTGTGTTCAGGAGCAGAAAAGCTCTCGGGACGTCCTGAACCGGCCGTCCTTCGTCCTGGCTGTCCTGCTGCTCTGGAACTTCGGCCTCCTCATCGTGGACCGTATCCTTCCCACGAGCTGGACTCTGACAGGACGAGACGTCAGAGAGTCAGAGTCTGAGCGACTCCAGGTTTCCACCATCGAGATGCTTCTTGTGTCACAAGTTTTATGATTTAGCTCCAGAGTCTTTTCTCTCTGAGT
>NW_019451801.1:0-1233 GCF_002814215.2 Seriola lalandi dorsalis | reverse complement strand
GGTTCTTCAAAGGGCAACAAGGCCCCGGCCCAGGTCAGCCCTGCTAACTGAGACAACAGCTCTCTTGCCGGCCTGCTACCAGCAGCGACCTGCTTTGGATAAACTGAGAGTGAACCAAGTTCTCTTCAGAATCAGCAGCTACAACACAAGCTCACAAAGTGGTCATAGTGACCACTTTGAATCGGCCATCTTGCCTTTGTCTGTGTCCCCACAGACACACCCCCATACACACAGACACACACCTGTATATACTAGATTAGACATTGGGTTTTTACTCTGTTCCCCTGTAAATAAATGTCTTCAAGTATAACTACTGGTGTGTGAATATTGCCAGCCTCTACTCAGTAGAATTCCAACTTTAACTTACTGTTGATATGGTAATTTGGTTATAGCTATTAAGGTAATTATTAATCAGAGTTCCAGATTTATAGTAATAATTTGAGACTGAAACAATATTGGCTATTTTGCCTATTAGTTTAGGCTGGTGCCCCTGAGTTATTATTTAATATTAACATTTTTTATATTCATATTTTCTTAATTTATGAATTTATGCCAATAAATTGATAGACAACTGAAAATCCAACATTTATGGTGTCCAGCTCATGAAGCAGAGCTCAGACCCAACAACGGCCACAAAGCAACTAACCAATCAGAATAATAATAACTAGAAAAATTCCTGGAGAAATTTTTAATGTGCCTGCTGCTTGGTGCATGTACTTCATTCCTCATGTTTCAATCTGTACAAAGGACGTTACTCTCAGTTTCATTCATTCATTCAGACTTATCCTGACACTGACCTCAGTCACTGCAGGTTTCCCTCAAAAAGCCTTATGAAACTGTCACAAACTAAGATCAAACTGATGGTTTCAAACCCAAATTTGCCCTATAGCCATAGCAAGACATGTATACACACATGAACATGCCCTAACAGAAGTTGATCTGTAATAAAGCCAATATATATCCATATATACAATAGCTTCTAAGATCAAACTTCTATTACCTACCTTACCTCTTGCATTTCTGAGACTCTTATTTTGAAAGTGTCTGTGCTTCTGTGGTTGGCGGTATAAATTGCATAAGGTTTCATACAACAGAGCCAATAATTCCCTCATACCAGGTTGAGACTTTTATTTTGAAGGTTAATCCAAATCTAGGAGATGGTGTTTGTGTTTTTCTGTCAATATATATATATGTGTGTGTGTGTGTGTGTGCGTGTGTGTGTGTGTGTGTGTG
>NW_019451800.1:0-945 GCF_002814215.2 Seriola lalandi dorsalis | reverse complement strand
GCAAGAGGCGGGGTATATTCTGGGCAGGTTGCCACAGGTCTGACATATACAGTAGAGACAAACTAGCAAGACTAGCTCCTGAAAAACAATATAGCATACTGATGTCTGGCAGGTCATAGAGGTCTGAATGTTGGCAATGGATGTAAATGTGAGATGCATAGCTGTCCAATCTGCACTTACTTCCTATAGGCACACTGAGCTGGTACAACTTTATTGGTGGAAATATTGGACAAAACTTTGAGGTCTGTATTATTTTCAATGCAAACGTATTTTTAACACTCAAAACTGTATTTCTACAATATCTGTGCCTGGGTAACTATGGTTAAGATTACATGATTTATGGTATGGTAAAATTGTACAAGCTATATTCCCACGCACCGCCTAAACCCCCGCACCGGAAGTTGTGATTTCATCTCTGTAAGTAAAGGCGCATTACCACCACTGGCACTAAATATACACACTGGTTGTAAATTGTGAGCTGCAGAATCGCCAAATATGAATGTAATTTCTTCTGGACCACGTTGAAGTAGGCCTATTATCATTATTATTATTCTACTTCTTCTCTTCCCCAAAATTGCCATTTGTCCTGCATCCCACACTGACCATGAAATCTACATGCCAAAACATTTGGAACTGCTGAATTAGAAACCTCAGGGGTACTTTATGTGAACCACTTTGCAAGATTTAATCATTCATTTTAAAGAGGCAGTGTATGAATAAGTGGAAAAGCAACAGAGAGAGACTCTAAATAACATGCTGGATCAGAAACACATTAAAAAGTGTTAGTGTTAAACTGCCAACTGAGGCTTAATTACAGCAAACACATACGTAATGTTTAAACGGGGGTTCAGAGCGGAGGTGAGGATTTCTGCTCTGCCAGTGACAGCGATGCTATGTGTAATGTTACGCAAGAACTGATAATACTTTCACACACAAGCATGTCGG
>NW_019451799.1:0-992 GCF_002814215.2 Seriola lalandi dorsalis | reverse complement strand
AGGTTTAGGATTTCTGCCACCATTGTAATATGATGAATGGAACTTCTTTGAACAATCCTCAGTGGAACTAGTTTCTTCTGACAGGCAGACTGTGAAAAGAGATGTTACTGTTGAATTTTTAAATGTGATTTTTCGATGCTGTGCACACCAAAAACTATATTCCATTCACCCACGTTGTATTGTACAGCAGGCACTGTGTGCTGTCTTTTCTGGCAGCTGCTGTTTGTGGGGTATTTCAAACAGCTCCTGTGTTGTTTTAAGGTGCTGTTTAGGTTTTTTCTAGGATAAAGTTGCTTTTTTTATCTCATTGTATTAGAAATTTTCCCTCACGATTTACTGTGTAATTCTGACTTGTGACGTACTTGATGTTACCTGTGTTTAATTAATAAAAATCAATTAATTAAATAGATATCAGATATCTCAAAACACCAGCATCATACCAAAACTATCTGCACTGAGAAAATGTTTTTACAAATTTAGGTGAACTGACCCTTTAAATCTTTGTACAGCCATTCACATATAGGGAACAGAATTCAAGCAAAGGCAAAGTGTATAACACACACACTGATAAAACAGTAATTTTGAGTAACGGATAGTAAACCACACCCCCCACCATCCCACTTGCTTCACTGTTTGCATACTGTGTGCCTGCATGTGTGTGTGTTTGTGTGAGTTGCAACTTGTAACAATAACTTCCTAATTACAGTTCCCCAGTGCTAGTGCAATCTTCCTGAAATGCTAACTAGCCTCCTACGGGGAGTATGGTACATTATTAATCCATGTGCTAGCCTGAGCGTGTGCATCCCGCGCTGGGAAGTGCATGTCTGCAGCGTGCATGTGTGTGTGTGTGCGCACATCCACACGTTTGTGCATTTGTGCATGCACTTGTCTGCTTGCGTGTCTCTCCACATCCCTCTTAACCTCTTCTACAGATGCTGCGATCATATGTGCTGCAATGTGTGTTAGTGCAATAATACAAAGTGTCATGTTAG
>NW_019451798.1:0-724 GCF_002814215.2 Seriola lalandi dorsalis | reverse complement strand
CTGTTTGTTAAGATTGTGGTACCATCTTATGAAGTCACATAGTTCATGTATCAGTGTAGATCAGTATCTGCACGTCACAACCTGCATGATGTGACGTTTCCTCTTTAATTTAATGTGAAATCTGTTGCAGTGCATGCATTTGTTTCTCAGCGTCAATCTGAGGTGTGTGTGTGTGTGTGTGTGTGTTGCAGCTGTGTGCAGTGGGGAGATCACAGACTCGGCCGGTGTGGTGTTGTCTCCTAATTGGCCTGAGGCCTACGACAAGGGGCAGGACTGCATCTGGGGCATCCATGTGGAAGAGGACAAGAGGATCATGCTTGACATCCAAGTGTAAGAGACAGCACTCAGGTGTAAGAGTAGAAATCACACAGAGGTCAGAGGAGGTCAGATTGACCTCACGATGTTAAACACTCCATCTCCTGACACAAACATGGTTTGTTTCTCATCTGGACACACATGACATGCACAAGGGGAAGAGTTTTTGTGGGTGCAGTCACTAATTAGATCCCCCCCCCCGCCCTCCATTCGCTACATTAAGAATTCTGTGTAGCTTCCAACTCACTCTCTGACCAGATTAGCCAGTAAGCCTCCCTGCTCCCACTTCCCTGGTGTGTGTCTCAGAGTTGGCTTTGAAATGAATATGGTCTGGCAGTGAACTACTGAGCCACTTATCCAGCCTTCCCAACTGTAATTCAACACACACACACACACACACACACACACA
>NW_019451797.1:0-816 GCF_002814215.2 Seriola lalandi dorsalis | reverse complement strand
GGGAGGAGAGAGGAGGGAGGAGAGAGGAGGGAGGAGAGAGGAGAGAGGAGGGACATGTGAGGAGACAGTGTCTGTCTCACATGGTTCCGTCAGACTCCCTTATAAAGGATAAATAAATGCTTTACAACCAGGTTATTAATCAGCTTGTTGACACCTTTTAAATCATAAACAATTATAAACAAGTTACAACAGTCTTCTCAGCTGACGCTTCCTACTTATTAATCTAATGAGCTATTACCATTTCTAACTGGTAACAGGAGCCTCTTTGTAACTCATTAATTAACAATGATGTGTTTCTAAATGTTAATAACTGATCAATCAATGGTTGTAAACTGAGACGAAGATGATGAAGGGAGAATCACAGAGATGTGGACAGAGACTGAGCAGTTCACCAGGTAAAGGAAGGTCACACCTGAGTCACACCTGAGTGTTAAAGCCGAAGAAGAGGAACCAGCAGAAATCACCTCCATGTTCATATCTGATCAACAGCTCAAGCTCAAGGTAATCAATACTGCCAAGGCCTCAGAAGATGAATCTGGTCATGTGACGTGATCATGTGATCTGCCATAATTTGATCTGCCAGATGAAACGTTTTGACCATTAAGGTGCTGACGGGGGTTAATTAATAATTAATTAGTAACTGAACAAACGTGATGAAGCAGCAGCTACAGACGCTGATGAGAAAAAGAGACGAGGCTGAACAGATCAGAGACATGAGGGATCACTATTTGGCAGGAAACAGCTCACTATTGGCCTTTTTATCTAATGTGTTATAAGTGATTTATAAAGTGTGAACAAGCTGATTAATAAACTAGT
>NW_019451796.1:0-1033 GCF_002814215.2 Seriola lalandi dorsalis | reverse complement strand
CCCTTTAATATGACTTTTTTAATGTGAAATGTTCTCTTCAAAGCCCTCTGCAGACAGAGCCAGGCAGGAGTCTCCACAGGGTCCCTGGCCCTGGATGACAGTTTGACAGCTCTCCATCTTCTGCTCTTCTCTTCTTGGGGGACTGGACTCTTCACTCCTTTGCGGGGCCCCTTCACTCTCCGTTTGGCACTCTTGCCGCCACAGGTACACTCACAGTCAAGGAAAGAACTTTGAAGCAAGTTCCATCAGGCCGAGTGGTTTCAAGAACTCTTCAGCAAATTCAGTTCAGATCCCTGGAGGCTATCCCCTTTTTGTTCCCTCCTAAGAGCAGCATGAGGATTACTTGCACCATAATGCAAAAATAATACAATAGCCAATGACTTTGCTTCTGTCAAGCTTGTGCAGACAAACCATTTGTATTCACACCTGGTTGCAGATTGTTGTGGACTACACTTGCAAAACAACGAGATAAACTTGTATCAATGTATAAGAGACAACTACTACTTGTGCAAAAATATTGGAAGGCTATAAGTGCCACCAGAAACCATGGAAATCAGAGGCAAGGCGGGGTTTGTGATAGCTTGCCTTTAAAAATATCAAAACATGCAAACGAAAAAGCTTTTGGCCACTTGTGTTCTTGGGCCAACTGCTCTTTGGTTTATGAGACTATTTACAGTCCGTCTGGAAAGCAGTCACACTCTGATAGTTTTTTTTTTAGCGTATCAGTTCTTTCAGCAATAATATATCGTGCTCTGTACAGCTGAGCTATCGGTGGTATTTGTTGGGCTTTTCCCTTACCTCCACTGACTAACTGTTGTTTTTCAGTTGAAAACATTTATCCGCAGTGAAATTTGTATTGAACCATCCCTTGCTGAGTGTAGAGTCTACTAAACCAACCAAAAACACAGTGAGTCCCACATACAGTGTCCCAATGCTCATTAGTGCACCAAATGTATGTTAATCTGCAGATGAAAATAGTCCCTAACAAATGCACTTTACTCCTGTTTCAGTGACATTTACGAAAAACTACAGT
>NW_019451795.1:0-777 GCF_002814215.2 Seriola lalandi dorsalis | reverse complement strand
AAGCAGCGTGTTTTTACAGCTCATGGAAACTAACGTGGCGTTTGTGGTAAATTAAAAAAAACGTTTGTGTCCAGGATGAAGAAGGCGGAGATCCCGTGTCCGGAGGTGGTGATGTTGAAGAAACACATCCTGGTGATGTCGTTCATCGGTAAAGACCACGTTCCCGCTCCCAAACTCAAAGACGCCAGGTTGGGCTCCGAGGACATGAAGAACGCCTACTACCAGGTCCTACATGTACGTGCACTGACGGCAACAACAGCTGCTTTTCATTATTTCTTTATTTTGTCATGAATGTTTTTCCATGTAGAACGACGTGTATGATACATGTTTTCTGACTCTTTTCTCTGCAGATGATGCAGCAGCTGTTTCAGGAGTGTAACCTGGTTCATGCTGATCTCAGTGAATACAACATGCTGTGGCACGAAGGGAAGGTGAGACAGTTTTTCTTTAACTCTTCCTCTTCTTTCGTTCATCGTTTCCTCCTGTCCTTTTTATCTTTGTGAACTTGCCTCCTGCTCTCACTCTCTCCATCTTTTCTCTCTTATTCTCGTTTCCCACCAGCTTCCTCTCCTCTTCTTCCTTCTCTTGTTACAGACTAATAAAGCAGAACATTAATGAGCACAATGTGTTTATTTATCAATATTATTTATAGATTCTACTTCACATTAAACTCCTTTGTATCATGAAAAGCCTGAAAATAAACGGGTCACAGTCACAGCGCTGAAACATTTTACACCCACAGAGTCAGAACGAGTAGAAGAGATAAACAAGGAGAAT
>NW_019451794.1:0-825 GCF_002814215.2 Seriola lalandi dorsalis | reverse complement strand
GTTGAGGGAGAGGAACGAGACACGAGTCCCTCACTGCCTTTAGTTAGAGGAGGAGAGACTGTGCAGAGTCTTTTGTAGTCGACAGGAAGGCGGGTACTCCCCTCCCTGCTACAGTCTCGTTGGTCTTTACAGGTGTTTTGAGAGACGTCTCACGAGGATACAATCCCCGCACTGGTGTGTTGTACCTTGTTTCTCCACCTCAGGGAACACTGGTTAAATGCACGACCTCCAGGTGTCCCTGACTCTTTCCCCAGGTAAACAATACTATTGTGAGAAGATACAGAGGAATGTGTTAGCTATTTAAAGTAAGACATCAGGATGTGGGTGAAAAGTTCAACATGTAACAACAGAAGATGTAAAACAGTCAAGTGATTTTCTCTGGTAATAAAATGCACGTGGGTGAATTTTTACTTCTTTTACTGCTATTCTATAATAAAATAATACTTTTTTTACTGAAGATTTTTACTGTGAGACAATTATTGCAATACGTATGTTTTAAAGCTCCAGATTTTCTTCTTCTTCTGTGTTTTATTTGAAGTGTTGATCCATCAGAAGATATAAAAACCATCTCAGTGTAGTTTACATCTCCTCTCTCAGGCTTCTCTCTGCAGCTCTAGTAACAACAGGTCGGTGAGCCAATCAGAAGAGAGGAGGCTCTGAGCCTCTCTTCTGATTGGCTCACTGTTTTCTGAGTGATCCAATAAAAATACAGCAGATTTCAGGTAAAAACACTCAGAGAAACCAAATCCTGCAAGGTTTGGGTGGTGGGTCCAGGTGGGCGGGGCTTGGTGACTGCTTTGTTGTGACATCACAAAGTTCCAGAAG
>NW_019451793.1:0-856 GCF_002814215.2 Seriola lalandi dorsalis | reverse complement strand
AACCAAATCACTGTTGTCCTTTCTATTCTTACCAGACCTACAGGGAATGAGGTATCTGCTATCTTGTCTATAGACTGGATACAATTTCCAATAACATCTGTAGTTAACAGATATTGATGAGAGACAACTGACTGATATCTACTAATGTTACCTGAGACACAGCTTCCTTTTCTTCTTTTCTTTGAAATTAACCTCAGGCAAGGGTGTGTGCACCAAAATGGCACCTGAAAGGAAGGCAAGCAAGTGGAAATGAGACTAGATAAATGACCCATATCTGTGATGTTTGTAATTTGGTAAAGCAGCGTTGCCATGTTGATGATGTCCACTCGATGCCTGAGGCATTTGGACACAAAGCTGCATCTACAGAGCGCTCACAGGTGCTGACACACTCCTTATGGACTCAAGTTCACACAGAAACCTCCATCAGCTCCCACTGTCTGACCCTGCCTCCCTCAGCCAGCCACGCCTTGCCCCCAGCTACTCCCACACATATCAAATCAAACCTCCCCGCCCCCCACCTAAGCCAGCAAGAGCTCGACTTTGTTTCCAGAAAGAGGCTATTCTGTTACTGAAAAATCCCCTTCTTAAAAGATGTCAGATTTGAGTTTCAGTCACTTCTTAGTGTCACTTCTTGTTCTACATTTACAAAATAATATCCACTAAATTTCCTCTATATTTGTTTTTACCCACCCCCCACCTTTCTTCTGATCATTTTGGGGACTTCCTCCCAAACTTCCAGTCACCATTCACACAGTATTATACAACCCTTAAAAAGGCCCTCTGGCCACCTGAAAGGGAGATCCAGTATCAGATACTACTGTATTTACAACAAAAGGACAGTGAAACCTCTCAAGTG
>NW_019451792.1:0-806 GCF_002814215.2 Seriola lalandi dorsalis | reverse complement strand
CAACAGTATTTATATCCTGGACCAGAGAAACCAGATTTATACCCTTATCTTCCAGGGTCAGTGGTGATTGTAGGGTGCGGTGAAGGCCTGTAGGCAGGGGGCCCCTGCAATTAGATTTAGATTAGATTAGATTAACTTTATTAATGCCACAACTGGGAAATTCAATTACTGATCATCCCCATTATTTAAAAATCAACAAAGAAATTTACAAAGTCTAAACAATTTTATTTCAAAAGCTCACATTAGTAGAAAGAAGGTTTGGTGCTTTTATCCCAGTACTGTAGATGACGATGATGATGACGATGATGATGATGATGATGAATCAAATCCATAACAGTAGCTCACGAAGCAAGTACTACACAACAACTTCTGTATTCAGGACTCACCAACAGAGTATTCAAGAGCAAAAACTGCCAGATCAGACCCACAGACAAACAACAACAGACCATGCAGGTAAATCTGACAGGTCATCACATGACTCATCAGAGAGGAAAGAAGAAAAAATAAAAAAATTCCGGTTAATAAATCTCTTTTCCGTTTTTAGACTTGTTCTCTGATCTTTATATATTTATGATATTTAATCATTTAGGTAAGAGGGAAAAATCACTACTTGGTGGACTGTTAACAACTCAGACATCTGAAATGTGACCCTGATATTTTAATATTGTTCAACTACCAAACCAGATAAAACTCCTGAATTCCTGTGTGAAAACAAAGAGGGTGTTTCTTAAAACCCTAATATCAAAAAGGTAAAAGACTAACCGCACAAAAGACTATTAACATGATTAATAAACTCTATATTGATG
>NW_019451791.1:0-804 GCF_002814215.2 Seriola lalandi dorsalis | reverse complement strand
AGTTTATAGACAGATCATCCACAGCTAACAGCAGCCTCACAGAGCAGGAAGACGTTCAAATCAAGAAACTACCGGTAGTATAATTTAGTATAAATCTATATCTGAGTTTCAACCCTAACCCTAACTTTTGCACAAAGTTTAAACTATTTAAGATCAAGTACATGTCAAAAATAAAAGTACAAGAGCTGAAACATTTATGTGATTAATCAATGAACCCAACAACAAAATCATTCAACAATTATTTTAAGTATTTCTGTTCAAGTGTTAATGTGTTTAAGCAAAACTGTGAAACTTTCTCAGCTTCTCAGATGCCACAGCACACTGAGGATCTTTGGGTTCTGGATTGTTGGTCGGACAAAACCAGACAGCGAAGACGTCACCTCGAACATTTGTTACTGATCGTTAATGCTTATTTCACATTTAAACTGCATTAATGTTGCAACAAAAAAAAATCCTCCAAAACTAAAGACTATTGTTACTGATGGAGGCCAGGATGGTGATGGAGCAGCAGGGGGCGCTGTTGATGGAGCACAGACATGGACCTGAACCTCAGGGACCACAGTGCTATGAAGAGTAACCATCCTCCACTCAAACTGACACAGATGTTGGAAATCCAGCTGTGACTGTCTCTGAATCATAGAACTGTAGTTACATGTGTAACTGCGGTCTGCAGAGTGTGATTCACAGTTACATGTTACATGTGTAGCAGCAACTGGTCCAGCGTCAGTCACAAGCCATTAAAGAAGTTCACAGTAAGGACGTGCAGAGTTATGGACCCAAAATTGACACTTTCTTACTCCTCCA
>NW_019451790.1:0-1011 GCF_002814215.2 Seriola lalandi dorsalis | reverse complement strand
ATATATAATATCTTTTCACTAAAAATGAAACTCACTTGCAGTACCTCTGTCGCCCACCAGGGGCCCCGCCCCAGTTTGGGGAACCACTGCTCAATTTGCATGTGTTTTGAGCTCTAAGGGCCACCGTACATACTGCTCTCATGTCTGTCCAATCAGATTCAATATATTTTGGTCTTATTTATCATTTATGTTGTTATTGTGTATAAGTCTATATTTAAAATATTGTTGTTTATTATTGTTTTCCCCAATAATCAGTTTTAGCCTTAAAGGGCCAGTAGTTGTTTTTTTTCTGTGATACTTAGTTCAGTCTAACAACATGAATCATTCTTTTCTCCTTCATTCTGTTTTTGTAAATTACTGGTCGTTAATGTGCCGCACCCATCCTTTCATCCTCTGCCATGTCTGTTTATATGTACACACACACACACACACACTGCAGGATTTATATGCAGTAACCGCAGTTCTGCCTGCATGTATGTGGTTTGATGGAAGCGCAAACTGTACAGACTAAATTAACCAGTGTGTGTGTGTGTGTGTGTGTGTGTGTGTGTGTGTGTGTGTGTTGCAGTGTATGTGTGTAAGCTGTCGGATGGCGAGCAGCCGTTGTTTCTTCGTCTGGTGGCGGGACCCGACACCGACACGCTCAGCTTCGTCCTGAGAGAACAACAGACGGGAGAAGTCGTGGTAACGTTTCTTTACCTCTAATGACTTTTACAGTTTCATTCCTTAATTCAACGTTTCTTCACTTTGTCTTTATCCGTCTTTTTCCTTTCTGCTTCTTTGCTTTCTTCTCTCCTCCTTCGCTTTCTCAACTTTTAAACTTTCCTCCTCCTTTCTCCTCCTCCTCATCCAACAATCTCTTCCTCCTCTTCCTTCCTTCTCTTCCACCATCTTCCTCCATATCTACTTCACTTCTTCCTCCTCTTCATCCTCCCCCTCTTCCTTCATCATTCTCAATCTTCCTTTTACCTCTTCCCCTCCTCCTCCTCCTCCTGTTCCCTTCTTCTTCTT
>NW_019451789.1:0-791 GCF_002814215.2 Seriola lalandi dorsalis | reverse complement strand
TTTTATTTTATTTTATTTTATTGTGACATTAGTGTGACAGTCAGACTAATCCAGGGAAGCTTTCAGGGACCTATGAGCCTCAGAAAAAAACAGACCAGACGATTCGCAGGTGATGCACACGGTGGAAAACGTGACATGAATGGCAGATTTGCAGTGGAATGGTACCGGCCAAAATGAGCATGCACTTTTGCATATCAGCCAAAGTTTTGTTAGTGCGCATCCCTTGAAAATGTGTCCGAAAAATCGTCTTTGCATTGAAACTTGCTCATGAGCCTGACACACATTGTTCTTGTGAATTGGGAGTGGACAGTCACTTTGTTTGAACCAGCTAAGGATACTGTGGCAGCTGCATCATTAAATATAAAATAGGATTTGACTTGACTTGATTTGATATATAAATGCAACACCTAACAGCTGTGATTATGCTAGAATTAAGCTGATAAGATGTGTTTTTCTTTCCGTTACATTTGAAATACTTTGCCCTGGTGTTATAGTTTGTAGGAGTTGGAAACGTGTAAACAAAGTGCCTCCTGCCTGAGGTTGTGGTAGAGGTGGTTATAGAAGTCAAACTGAAAACAGCTACAAAACACATACGTTTCCTAGGGCTATATAGCAGCAAAAGATATCATTAGATATCAGAAGCAGTGATGCAGTGGAAAAAACAAGTGTTATATTTAAGTCAGTTTTTTCATAAAACCGCCATACATGTAGCCAAGCCGATGAGAGTGAATGTCAATAATTAGAATATAATTTTGGATTGTTAACCTCTCCCTCTGCTACATATCAGCACT
>NW_019451788.1:0-817 GCF_002814215.2 Seriola lalandi dorsalis | reverse complement strand
AAAGCCTCTCTTTTGTTTAAATTGTACACTGTTAAACATCGGACGGCTCTATTATTGCAGTCTTCCTCTGACTATTGCAAATAGCACTGTTGTGTTTTCCTGAGGTTCAAGTCCTCTTTGCCGTGTGATGTTTTCGGTGCCCGGGGCACGGAGCGCCGGCACGAGGAGAGCCACCAAACACGTGGCAGATTCATTCAAATGAGGCAACACGAAGAGAGTTGTCTGTATTTTATTTTAGTGGTTAGATATTGCACTGAGAATAGAAAATCACATCTGTTTCTGTGGCAAACTTGCTCCACTAGCACTCTGGTTATTTTTGCCAACAAGAGCAAACTTAATAATGTGCTGACATTATGGAATAATGATTCAAAATGTAAAGAATTAATGTTACTTAAGCCTTCCCCAGACACTAGATGCATTTAGATTGGCATATAATGTTAGACTGTTGGAAATGCAGTCTGCATCTATTTGCATTAATCTTTTTAACCTATTTGTACTTAATTTATTGATATGACTTAAACTGCTGCGTTGTACTGCAAAGCTTCTCCTGCAGCTTGTTAAATACCTGCAGCAGCTAATTTGTTAAGTGTAAATCCACGAACCACGCATTGACAGTATCCACGACACAATGATTACCTTGATTAAGTGTATGTCAGCCTCACACACCTCTACACATTTCTTAATTGTCAGTTGCATCTGAAAAGTATCCTACATGTTATGCAGGGGCTGTTAAACTACCACAGTTCATTAATCCTGCATCACCATCAACCTGGGTTTTCTAGCAAAGTTGGCATCTTGTGTTTTTACTATTGAAACA
>NW_019451787.1:0-694 GCF_002814215.2 Seriola lalandi dorsalis | reverse complement strand
AACACTAACCTCTGGCCTCTCTGACAGACAAACACCCATTCCCTGGCCCCTTACTCTAACCTTAACCATCATAACTGAAGGCCTAACCCCAACCCTCTAACCCTGAAACCAAATCTCAACCCTCAAACAGCCATTTAAACATATTTTGGTTCCCACAAAGCAGCCAAGCGTCACAAGTATAGTAATTATGCTTTAGCTCTAGTATCAATTAAACCTGACCTTAACCTCAAAACATGTCATCACCTTAGAATTTAATGATTTCCATTATGAGGCCGGTTTTTTGTCCCCATAAGGAAGACAAGGCCCCATGATGTGAGTGTGTAAACAGAAGTAGGCCCCCACAACATGAGTAATACCTGGATCACACACACACTGCATGCACACACGGTACCAACATCATTTGTTATCACCACACAGTTCACCACTTTACAGGGTGCAAGGGGCACTACATCACCATTAACCACTATCATTATTTTCAAACACACACACACACACACAAGCACACACTATCTATTTCATGGTAGTAATTTTCACTCAGGGACAGTAGAGGATACACTGATGTATGAAGTCACAGGTGAAGGAATCAGTGTGTGTGTATGTGTTTGTGTGTTAGAGAGAGAGAGAGAGAGAGAGAGAGAGAGAGAGAGAGAGAGAGAGAGATAATCATCTAACTGAATCTAAATCTATCTGTTCA
>NW_019451786.1:0-737 GCF_002814215.2 Seriola lalandi dorsalis | reverse complement strand
ATCATAAAAAATCATAGTATTGTGAGGCATAAAATATTATAGTATAGTAAGGCATAAAAATGGAAAAACAATTCATCGTATACTGTGGTGTGAAAATATCAAAAAGCATCATAAGAGAGTAAAGCCCCAAACTAGGGTTTGAACCCATAACCTTCTCATTGTGAAGCAACAATCCTAACCATTGTACCACGATGCTGCTGCATCACAGTTTTTTTTTAAGTATATTTTTTGGGCTTTTTTATGCCTTTAATGGACAGTAAAGTGGAGAGTGACAGGAAACGGGGAGGCAGAGAGAGGGGGAATGACATGCAGCGAAGGGCCGTCCGATGCTGGATTCTAACCGGGGCCGACTGCAGCGAGGACTGGAGCCTCTACACATGGGGCGCCTGCTTAGACCACTACGCTCACGACACCCTATGCTGCATCACAATTTAATGGTATAGCAAGATATTAAGAATATCTTAGCATACTTATCCATGATATATCATAAAAGGTTATTGTCCATTAGGCATAGAATGTCATGAAAAGATCATTTTATAGTAAGGCATAAAAATGTCAAAAAAAGTCATATTCTAGTAGAGCATAAAAATGGCAAAAAACGTCATAGTATAGTATGGCATAAAATTTCAAAACATGTCACAGTATATTAAGTCATAAAAATGGCAAAAAACATCATAGTATAGTATGGCATAAAGCCTCACAGTATAGTAAGGCAAACAAATGCCAAAAAAAGTCAT
>NW_019451785.1:0-739 GCF_002814215.2 Seriola lalandi dorsalis | reverse complement strand
ATAGGAAAAATTGATCATGATACAACAAAACATAACATGGTAAAAACATGGTATGTATAGTAACAGTATGCGGCGGCTATGGACATGGGCATGGCGGGGGGGGTGGGATGGTTATGACCAATCATAACCATGCCACATTCAAGTAATCAAAGTGTACAGCAGGGAGAGCAGTTACTTCACTATATTTTACTTCATCACTGCTCTCTGGTTACCAGCCTCCTGTGCTCACGCTCACAGAATTGACTGAGATGAGAGCAGCCTGGTTTTTAGTTTTAGTTGATCCAAGAGATTTGATCTCTAGATCACATTTGTGCTTTTTGTGATCATTTATTGTCAGTCATTTGCAGTCACCTTGTAGACAAAGCAGTTAGCTCCGTTAAGTGCATTTGTGTTAGTGTTACCTAACTTCGGTTTTACACCGCATAGTAGCGGCATGTTTCTCTTTAAAAAACAACAAAAAAAGAAGTTTTCAGTGGTTCACTCACCGATCTCTCTCTCTCTCTCTCTCTCTCTTTGTCACCATGCAATTTCTGTTTGTTAAAACTCACGACTCCACGGTTACAGGGCTGCGGTCAACAGTCGTGTCGTCTCATGGTCTACTGCTCTTCGGCTCAATCCGTAACCCAGTTCCACGAGCAGTGCACCCCCAGTTTTAAAATTCAAAACTGACATTGCCGATAACATTGCAGTGTCCCATTTAAATGCAACCCAGAGAAAGTGTCTCTCTCCGCCCTCGCCT
>NW_019451784.1:0-775 GCF_002814215.2 Seriola lalandi dorsalis | reverse complement strand
GTGTGTGTGTGTGTGTGTATGTATACTTTATACAGTACACACTCACAATGGATGACATGTACATATTGCTATTGGAGGTCTGTTTGGGATCTGTGATTTATATGTATACATATATACTGTATGTATATAGACATTTTATTTATTATAAGTGATAATAAAATTACGAAATTCTTAGGATGTGTCTAATAGACATAACCCCTACAAAATTTTCAGTTGCATAATTGTTAATCCAATAGGATTTCTATAGAGATCATATTGAGTGCTGAAATTCCGCTGTGCAATGAGACGAAAATGCACCATAGTTTTATCTGACGTGGGTTCAGGAGTTAAGATGATCTTATTTTTCAGTGTACATTTAAATCAGCCCAGAAAATCTGCTGTAATCTTGCAAAAGTCTGACTGAGCCCTGACAAAGTATTGCTTTAACATTATATATAAATATGCATGACAAATGCTTGTTATATGACGAGCATATTTTGGCAGAGTGCACTGGATTAAAAGGCAGATTTCTAAAACCTTCCTGCTGTTTTATAGCATTCATATTTCTCTATGTGGTACTGTGTTAAGTCAGATGTTGTGCTTTTATGTTATATAATATGTTATGTGGAATAGAAATGATTGGTGGGCGATTGTTGTGATTCTGACCCTCTGGTTATTACAGATGATGTCACTGTGTGATGATTATTTTCTGTGGTGTTGTAGACTAACTCTTGAGCTATGGAGTCTGACCTCTATGGGAATGGGATTTGACCCCCTGTGACTTTCCATCTCGACT
>NW_019451782.1:0-1070 GCF_002814215.2 Seriola lalandi dorsalis | reverse complement strand
CACACAGTGAAGCTGCGGGGAAAATATTAAATCTCGTAGTCAGAGGAAATTCCTTAGTGTCATCCTCAGTGGCCTAAATGTCTGAAGTCCCAGAGGGGAAAAAAGAAAAAATGTTGGGAGGATTTCCACAGCTCTGCAGGGCACAGAGTTTCAGTTGTGAAACCCAATATCCGTGACTCAATCCGAAACACGGAGGCGCCGATGCGCGTCTGCCATCCAAGGAAAATAAAGAATAACTGCCATCCTTTACAAGCACCGGCGTGCTTTCACAAGTCAATACATACGTGTAATCCGCACTGCTTATTTCTCCATATGCACTTCTCATCCCACACTCTTGCGCAATGGAAAAAAAAGAAAGAGATAGACAAAAAGAAAACAGCTGATTAGAGGTTTGGTTAATGAGTAATGAGGGGTTTTCAGCAGCAGTGAGCAGATCCCTCCGTCCGCACAAAGAGGTTTGAAGAGAAAGTTGCAGTCGGACACATTTCAGGCTCCCACCTCCCACCTACACAGAGCTCATCCTCTCATTTCAGCAGCCCACAGCGAATGCTATCTGTTTTAAAGTTGGGCTGTTTATACACACACACACTCACAGAGAGAGACGCACACACACGCTGCTGGGTGCGAGAGAACTCATAAATCTTACGTAGCCATAAACGACAGGGGTAGCGTCCTGAATAATAAAAATACAGGGAAGCGGGAGAGAACGCTATAGAGACAGAGAGTGTGTGGAAACATTGTGAGACGCGCTTTCATATTTTCATTTCCATTTTGGTCTCACCTCTCTGTCTCTTTCCCTCTGGGGCTTCTTGTCATTCTAGCTTTTTTTATTTTATTTTAGCCTACTTCACCTTTTTCTTCACATGTTGTTGCACTTCCTCCTGTCTTCCTCCCTTGTGTGTTGAACTCAAAACACAGGGAGGAACATATGCTCTCTCCTAACGTTTTCTTTCTCTAAAAAGACCTGGAAGGGCAGATTTTAAAGGCCCAAGTTCCCTCATGGCAGCCACCCAGAGCCATGCTACTTATGATAGATGTCTCTGTGCCTTTTCTGTCAGTCTCCTCTCTTC
>NW_019451781.1:0-751 GCF_002814215.2 Seriola lalandi dorsalis | reverse complement strand
GTTGTCTAATTGTGAGGCTCAAGAAGCTTTTTTATTTTAGAAAAGGATACTGTAGTTACCATTTAGGAAAATATAAATATAAAATATAATATATAAATATAATAATAATAAAGAATGGTAACATCTCTGGTGTGACACACTTGGCTGTAATAATACAGAGGAGTAATAAAAGAACAATGTGATTTTGATCTGCTAACACAAGTTAATGAAATAGAATAAAATCAAATAAAACATGGGAAAACAAAGACATGTAAACACAGAGCACACATCATGAGACAATGATAATCACAAAACAAAACAAGTACAGTTGAAGTTATTAAAGACAGAAAGTGTTGATAATAAAAACTTATTAGTAGTATTACAGGTATCTTCGGTTAAACCACATCTGTGGAAAATGATTGATAAATAATAAATATTGTAGGATACTACTTTAATACTGTACTTTGATATATTTGAAATACTTGAGTTTTTCCATTTTATGCTATAGGCTGCTCATTTCAGATACCTTTAACTGTGCTACATTTCTTTTCTCAGCTATTTACTTTATTACTTTATGGACCAATTTTTTGAAATATAATACATTGTTATGCGTCAACAAACTGCTTCTTCTGCCTTTAGCCTATAATATCTAACAGAAGCCCACAATTCTGGCATGAGACACTCTGCTGTATAATAACTGCATTTTTCTTTTGGTAGGTATGATAAGTATATTTCAGGCTAAATTAAATTGCGGTAACTGTTTTTAAGTAAC
>NW_019451780.1:0-724 GCF_002814215.2 Seriola lalandi dorsalis | reverse complement strand
GATATGGTCAGAAGAATCTCTCTTCACCATATTTTCAACAAGTGGGCGAGGTCATGTGTGGTGTACACCAAGATAACAGGTATAGACCTGAATGCTTGACCCCTACAGTGAGGTGATCCAGTGGCTCTGTTATGCTGTGGGGGCCATTTTGCTAAATTAAACTGTTTGTCAAACCATAAGAAGGCTGCATTCAGTATTTTAATTGCATTTGGCAATAATGACTTGCTGTGCACATTTGTGATGGCTCCTACTCGTCTGTAATGGCTCCCTGAGGGGAAAAGCTCACAGTGTAGGATAACTCGGGAGAGCTTTGTTCTGTACATCTTCCCTAAGTTTAACTAATCTAGATCTTAGTGTTCACAATGCGCTAGCAAAGTGAGATCCTTTTTTATTTGAGATTGCGCAGTCTGGAATGGAAGCACAGGTCTTGTAAGAGATTCAAAGATGGCACCTTATTTCAAAACTTTAAAATGTACCTGGGACTGAACCCTACTGGAACACCAAACGATATAAACTCTATTCAGCAAGTAGTAGTGCAATGATAGAAAAGCAGCAGTTCTTTAAGGTGTTGGTTGCTGGTTTGAGAGACTATGGAGAACATTTGAGACATTAGCTTTAAGTACAGAGTTTCAAGAAAACGATATTTGTGCCTTGGGGAATGCCTGGTCTTCACAGTCCAGGTCCTGCAGCATTATCATCACACTTAATGACTCCCACAAGTCAA
>NW_019451779.1:0-822 GCF_002814215.2 Seriola lalandi dorsalis | reverse complement strand
GAACCACACACACTGACAAAGACGCTCATCACTGTCCCATTCAAGTTATTCAGCCTGTAGTTTTTACACACATTACACCTGCTGGTGGACTTAACCGCATAATGAAACCATGAGAGCTGCACTGACAGTTTACCTGCTCCTCGGACGTCCAACCAAGCACTTCGCCAACTTCTGCCTCCCTCGCGCCGCAAAATGCCAACATGTTATAACGAATAAAGGTTAACCAGGCTACAGTGGCACAGACACAATGTTAGAACTGTTGTGGAAAATTTTAGTGTGGTTTTATTTGTAACCTGTCCTATTATTGTAATGGGAAAAATTTATACCATCATATGTGTGCTCTAACCTCATTTTAACCTCATAGTAGTTGAGCTGTTCCACTTAGAGCTGAAGTTATTTTTTGGAGCATTGCTGCCTTTATTCAGATCGTGAATTGAGAGACAGACAGGAAGGTCAGGGAGAGAGAGAGAGCATTTGTCTCCAGAGGATTTACAGCTACCTGCCCGTGCAGCCTGAAATCCCCAGCTGCCAGCTAGAGGCACTTTGTGGGAATCACTGATCTCTGTATAAGCACTGAGCCCATTTGCAAATGTTATGTTGAATTAAAAAAACCACAAAGACCGTCCTTAGTCTTTATCTTTCTTAAGATTTCCACAACAAGAACCATGTCTTTGTTAACTGTGGACTGTCTGTGTGGCCGTCCTGTCTTCAGTCTAATATAACAGGCTGGCTGCGGAAGGCTCTGGAAACGGATAAGAAGGACTGGCAGAAAGAGACAGAGCCTGAGGCTGACCAGGACGGATACTACCAGACCACACTGCC
>NW_019451778.1:0-1085 GCF_002814215.2 Seriola lalandi dorsalis | reverse complement strand
GCTGACCTGTGCTGCTCACACCATGGATCAACAAAGAGATAAATATGGAGAGCGGCCTGCCAGGAGCACAAAGGTTTCCCAGGGCAGCCGCAGTGGACACTCATCTCGACCATCTGGCTCTTCAAGTTCCTCTGGGGTCCTCATGGTGGGGCCAAATTTTCGTGTGGGCAAGAAGATTGGCTGTGGAAACTTTGGTGAATTGAAGCTTGGTAAGTTAAGTTTAAATCTTGTGTTGAATGGTTCAAGACAAAGTGAATTTTGAAGTTCTTATAGCAGTTCTTAACTGTTCTATGTGTAACTACACTCAGTCATCAGATCCTTAGATACATCTAACCCAAACTAATACATCAGCCCTGCAACAAATTGTAACTTCATGAAGGTTATAATGTTCAGTTTGAATCTAAACAGTTTGCGGGAAGTGTTCATTCAACTTTATGGCCATTTTGAAGGCTGTACTTCAAAAAACTGCTACTGCTTAATTGCATTGCATTATACTGAGATATATTTTTAATATTTTGTCCATCCCATTATGTGAATCAGTATCTCAGTATAAAACCGAACATTAAAACTTTAATGAAGCTATAATCTTTTGCAGGGCTGGTCTATTAGACCACACTATCTTTGGTTGTTTGCTGATTAGATGTGCCTAATAAACTGGCAACTGAGTGTATCACTATCATCACTGATAGTTGCTTATACCCTGGTAAACATGTTGTGAAGGCTTAAGTGGTGTTCTTTACTTTTGAAAGCCATGTAATGTAAGCTTTTCCTTTCCTGTCTTTTTCAGGTAAAAATCTCTACACCAACGAGTATGTAGCTATTAAACTGGTAAGTGCACAGTTTGTTTCTCTGCTTGACTCCTCACCTCTGCACATATATAAATCCCAAAATGATAGATGAAATTGACATAGAAAGTACCAAACCTTTTAAATCAGGATCAATAACATTGGTCCAGAACTTGGTTATTCATAAATTACATCACCTTACAAGAACCATATTATTATTATTATTGTTGTTGTTTGAATAAAGTAATCACTACTGAAATAACTGAAATTGTTCATTATTATGTAAAAAAAAAAAAAAAA
>NW_019451777.1:0-878 GCF_002814215.2 Seriola lalandi dorsalis | reverse complement strand
GAGGAATATATATTCAAAGTACCCAAATAAAAATCACTCACAGAGAGGAAAAACTGTAGAACAAAAAAACACTCTTTCGAGGAAAACCAACAAAGATTCAGGACAAAGGCAAAGACTAAGTATCAAAATAATGTAAAGTAAGACTATGGCAAAAACATAACACAGAATTCAAAACCTGACTTGGGATAAAGTGGCTGGCGTGGTTCTCTGACGACAAGATAAGACGAACCTACACAGGACAAAGGGAAACGCAGACTATATACACAAACAAGGTAATGGGAAACAGGTGGAAACAATCAGGTTGGGGCAAACAATCAGACCAGTGGGAAACACACAAGGGAAAGGAGGAAGTTACCTGAAACGAGAGGAGAGTTAGGTTTTCAAAATAAAACAAGAAGTCACGAGACAGACAAAACTAAACATAACTTAACGTTTCTTCATGGACATGACAGTTTGTGAGTGAAACTGTAAGGAGAGGTAGAATGGAGGAAATAAGTAAATCCCCTTCCATAGTTTCATGGGGTTTTTTTTCTTTGCCTGTGCCGTTGAGAGGATAAATCCAACATTACAGTTGCAGCTGTTAAGGTCAGGCCATCAGCCTATATACGTGCCACTTCATGCTGTAACTCCACACTCCATCTTGTTGGCCTGGCTATATTTCCTTCCATTTACCCTTGAGGACAAAGATAAACCTGTGAAATTGTTTAAGAATTCCTTCTGATGATCTGTCCCACTCAGCAGTGACCACCACTGACAGTGTGTGTGTTTGCTATTAAATCCAAAAGAAACATGGTGTTAACAGTCTGTGGTTGATTTTCTTATCATAGTGTCTATACATATACTGTATGTATACGTTTTCATCTGAGGTGTCATATTAG
>NW_019451776.1:0-785 GCF_002814215.2 Seriola lalandi dorsalis | reverse complement strand
TGGGAAAACCGAACATTATTCAGACTGCAGGGGAAATATGTGTGTGTGTGTGTGTGTGTGTGTGTGTGTGTGTGTAAGAAGCGAAGTGCAACACTGAATCGGGCAAACAATGAAAGGGGCAACAGCAGATTGGCTGAGCCAAATCTCTTGCATGTCAGAGAAGCAGTGGCATGTCAGCTCCTGCATTTTTTTTTTCTTTTTTCTTCACAGCAACACCTCCTCTAGAGTTTCTCAGGGACAAGCAGGCACAGGCAGACAGGCCCACATTACACCATCGCTAATAACAGAAGCTGGAATCATGCCATGGGAAAAATGAATCTGTAACACTTTATTGTGGCTGTATCCCTGCCAGCCAGCATGTGCATGAAGCAATCATTCCAATTCTCAAAGGACGGCTCAGGCCTGGTCCGGTTTGGTCTGCACCTCTCTATCATGTGCTGTAACTAAATAGGGAATCACCGTATTGTATAGCACAACATGAATGTGATCAGACAAGACTTCTGCTCTTAAGAAATGTTCATTATCTGGTGATCAGCAGGTGATCACTGCTCAGTTCAATGCAAAGACACAGTGGCAAGCACTTCATATTAAACAAACACGGAAAACATTTTTCAAATATGCAGGTCTTGCAGACAACCACTTTAATCTATGGCATTCAACAACAAAAAAAACCACTGTCTCCAAAAGTGGACGTGCTCATGTGAATTGACCAACTGTATGAGCTTCAGAATGTTTTCCTCTGATATTAATGCAAATGAGTCTGAATGTTAACGTAGATCTCACAG
>NW_019451775.1:0-890 GCF_002814215.2 Seriola lalandi dorsalis | reverse complement strand
CAGCAGCAGCAGCAGCAGCCAGTGTGGAGATTCACCCGCGTCAAGATTTTTGAGATGCAAAACGGCGCCTGATGTGATGTGCTGCCTCCTCGCCTCTGTCTCCCTCGCTCTCTGTCTCTCTCCTCTCAGTTTCTGCCTCTCACACTGCGTCAGGCTCCACTCCTCCCTCCTCTCCTCTCTCTCTCTTTCTCTCTCTCCCTCTCTCTAGTTGACTGTCTTTGACTCTCTCTCTCTCTCATACACACACACACAGAGGAACAGACGGTGATTAATTTGCTGGAATTCAGTTTCTCTCTCTCTCTCTCTCTCTCTTTCTATATGTGCCTCAATCAACCTCAATCCGTCGCCTCTCTCCTCTGAACTGATGCGACCGTCAGCCAGCTGTTCCGGTGGAGGAGAGAGGTTTGCATTGCACTTGGAGCGCCACAGACAGTCATTTAGATTAGATCCTTTCCCATTTGGAGAGCGAGATAAGTACTACTGTACTATCAAACCCAAACTGGGAAAGTTCTTGTCGAAATTGTATGAAATTCAGGCTATTGGGAGTTCTTCAGGAGAATGAAACAGCCATAACCTACAGCTCAGCATTGGAGAAACACTGGGGGGTTTTTTGGGGAGGGGGTGGTGTTGATGGGAACCCACATTTCTGGGTATTTCTCTGCACTCCAACTGCTGGTGGATGCATCAGGTCTTTGCTCCGGGAGTCAAAGCTACAGTAGCTTAACCAGAATGAACTGTCCAATGTTATTTGAGGTTGGCTGTTTGCCTAAATGCACTATGGGGCAACCTGATGTCCTGCCAGCAGACATGGTCAGATTAACTGCCTCTTTAGTAAAGGCACACACACACACACACACACACACACACACACACACACACACACACACACT
>NW_019451774.1:0-805 GCF_002814215.2 Seriola lalandi dorsalis | reverse complement strand
GTGTTGCAATTATAACATTCGTTCTGTAACTGTCACTAATTCTGCAATATTACAGCCTGCCCATACTCATAACGTTGTGCAGTGTCAGTGTGCACCCACTTGCAGCTGTGTTTTCCTTGCTTCCTCCTCCCAGTGTCAGGCTCAGGACACAAAGGTAGAACCCAAAAGCACGACCAGAGAGGCAGTCAACAATAAGGCAGTTTATTGTTCAAAATCAAAGAATCCAGTGGGGAAAAAAACAGAAATAAAAACCATGTGAGAGCCGTCCCCGGCACCGGACGGCCCAGGAGCCCCAAGGTGCAGCCGGTGGAACTCAGCAATCAGGTCCGGGTCCATGATGTGGGAAGAGGGTACCCAGGAGCGCTCCTCGGGGCCATACCCCTCCCAATCCACAAGGTATTGGAACCCGCAGCGGCGGCGGGACGCCAGGAGCCGCCGAAACCGTGTAGACAGGGAACCAGGGCGCTCTCCTTGGCAGGTTTGACCAGGCTGACATGAAACGCCCGATGCACCCTCATGGCCCTGGGGAGTGTGTGTGTGTGTATGTAATGTCGTGTAGTGTGTTGTTGGAACAAACAAAAAAATATACAAGGAAATAAATAATTCAGAAACCACCACCACCACTTCTCCCCGGCGCCTGTTTCAGGTGGTCTCCTACTGAGCTGTCAATATCTGCCTCTGTGGCGCTTGGATTGTACCTTATGACAGCATCTAAATTATTAAGGGAAGAGCATTAAATTTATGAAATGCAAGGATTTCACTGTGCAACTGCTCAGTAATACGGGCAAACTTCATCACAGAGTAC
>NW_019451773.1:0-859 GCF_002814215.2 Seriola lalandi dorsalis | reverse complement strand
AATGATACCTAAAGTCTACGAGATGTGACTTATCAACTAAAATCATGGTGGGAAATTGGAAGCCACTGCTGGCTAGCTTCTATTTTTATAGCCACGACTAGCCAAACAGAAACATCTAATATGTAGGACCAGATCATGTGATAATTTAAAAGTCAATAAGGACCAACCAAATACAGCATTACCCGCAGTTGATTTGCACAACCCAGCTCAACGCTGGCCACATCCACAGGAAATGATATACATCCCAAAACATCACTGACAAACTTAGATTCGGCAAAGAGGTTAAGTGTGTACGCACAGTCACAAACAGACTATTTAGAAATGATTTATATGTAGTTAAAATTAAAATTGCATATTTTATTAAACTTTAACTAACTATAGAAAAATAATCTTTTCTGTTAAGTTGTAGATCCATTACAGTCAACATCATTAGCAACATGTACTAACCTAATTTATGAATATCTGTTAGGTGTACCTGCTGATGTGCCGTGTGAGCTTTCCGGATAAAGAGGTCTTTGAACGGATACTTCCGGTGCTAAATGTGGCGCTGGCGTCTCTGCACCCACTGACTGATGAACAAATGTTCAGGGCACTGAATGCAGGCAGTGTGAGGGGGGAGCTGGAGTGGAAGGACTTCCAGCAGAGATTAGACAGCCTGGCTGGATTCATGGTAAGACTCTTGATATGACTGTGTGGAAGGGTACATAATGACTCAAGCTTTTGTTTGAATGTCGTGTTTGTTTTGCTATGAAGTAAATTCATAAATTTACATGTACAAATTTAGAAGTAGTTTTTATCTAAAAGAATTACAGTATCTAGATGGACAATAAGGGACAGGCTGTCTGGGGGTGGGAGATGA
>NW_019451772.1:0-843 GCF_002814215.2 Seriola lalandi dorsalis | reverse complement strand
AGCAGAAGAGCAAGATCAAACAGTTCAAATTAATACACAGGACGAAGGTGCATCTTCTGAAAGCCCCCCCCCCACCCCCCTTTGCTTTCAAGATACTTTGACTTTCTCAGCTTGTGTCTAATTTTTGCATCTCACCATGTTTGGTTTTAAAAGAGTAAAACATACACCAACGAGCCAATACATTATGACCACTCACGGATGAATTGAATAACGTTCATTATCTCGTTACAATGGCGCATGTCAAGCTCTGGGATATATTACACGCTTAACAAAACAGTCAGTTCTCGACTTTTACAAGAGTAGAATCGGGTTGGAGCATCTATGAAACAGCAAGGCTTATGAGGTGCTCCTGGTCAGCAGTGATGAGTACCTGCCAACTCTGAAACAGGGTGTTGGGGGAGATGCTGGAACAAGTCTGAACTGCAGTGACACCTCAAAACTTACAAGACATAAAAGGATCTGCTGCTAATGTCTTGGTGCCAGATACCACAGGGCACCTTCAGAGGTCTTGTAGAGTCTGTGCATCAGCAAGTCAGAGATCGTATTTTGACATGAAATGAGTCAATTTCTGAGCAATTGGCAGAAGATAACAGCATCTCTAAGACTAACCGGGAAAGGCCTCTTTTCCCCCGAGCAGCTGCTTCACTCAGATTCACCCTGGGTCTGGGACCACAGCTGTCTGTACCAGTTGCAGGGACGACTTGACTTAATGAAATGATTTTAACCCGGAGAGCAGTGTGAAAGCGACCAGCACTCCCTCTGCAGCTACGCTCAACTTGAAGAATCTTGGTTGACTGAGGAGTCTCTGACTGATGATTTGAATCTTAGACTTTCAAGGGGCTT
>NW_019451771.1:0-975 GCF_002814215.2 Seriola lalandi dorsalis | reverse complement strand
CTATACTATGGCGTTTTTTGACATTTTATGCCTTACTATACTATGACGTTTTAATGCATTTTTATGCCTTATTATACTATGGCGTTTTAATGCCTTTCTATACTATGCCGTTTTTTGACATTTTTATGCCCTACTATACTATGACGTTTTTTGACATTTTATGCCTTAATATACTATGGCATTTTTACTCCTTACTATACTATGACGATTTTTGACCTTTTTATGCCTTACTATACTATGACGTTTTAATGCCTTACTATACTATGAAGTTTTTTGACATTTTTGCGCCTTACTATACTATGGCATTTTTATGCCTAACTATAATATGGCGTTTTTTGACATTATATGCCTTACTATACTATGGCATTTTAATGCCTTACTATACTCTGACGTTTTTTGACATTTTTATGCCTAACTATACTATGGCGTTTTTGACATTTTATGCCTTACTATACTATGCCGTTTTATGACATTTTATACCCTACTATACTATGACGTTTTTTGTCATTTTATGCATTAATATACTATGGCATTTTTTGAAATTTTTTCGCCTTGCTATACAATGACGTTTTTTGACATTTTATGCCTTATTATACAATGGCGTTTTTTGACATTTTATGCCTTAATATGCTATGACGTATTTTGACATTTTTGCGCCTTACTATAATATGACATTTTCTTGACATTTTATGCCTTTTTTGACATTTTACGCCTCACTATACTATAATGTTTTTTGACATTTTTATACCCTACTATAGCATGATATTTTTTGACATTTTATGCCTTACTATACTATGGCGTTTTTATGCCTTTCTATACTATGACATTTTTTGACATTTTATGCCTTACTATACTATGACGTTTTTTGACATTTTTATGCCTTACTATACTATGGCGTTTTGATGCCTTATTATACCATGACGTTTTTTGACATTTTATGCATTACTATACTATGGCGTTTTAATGCCTTACTAT
>NW_019451770.1:0-943 GCF_002814215.2 Seriola lalandi dorsalis | reverse complement strand
ACACCTAGAGGTCGTAGTATTTATGACAGGCGCGAAGGGAAAAGTGTTGGTGACGTAGTTTAAAGAGAGATTTAGAAACACTTCAATCCTAGAAATTACATTCATATATAAATAAACATTTTTACTTTGGTTAAGGTTCGTGAAAAGATGGTTGTTCGGGTTAAATGTAAATAAACGGGTTGTGTCTGGATTAAACCACGAAGGTAAATAAATAAAAAGAACAATTACGTTTCCTACAGAACGTATTTGCTGTTTCAGTTTAGTTGTAAATGTATAAATATAATTTGTTGGTTGTCACTTCACATTACGATCATCCGACGTGACTGCGTTTGCCGACAGTGACTAACTACAATTACTACTGATCCGGTGACAGTGCTGGAATTGGCAGCATCACAACAAACCAATAGAAACGCAGATTCCTGGAGGCAGAGAGAGAGGAAGGGTGAGGAAGGTTGAGGAGGGGTGAGGAGGGGTGAGGAGGAGGGATTATAGATGAAAAGAGACAAAACAAAAGACAGGAAATAAAAAGATGATAGATAATAAAAACAACACGGTGTTGAGAGGACGGAAGAAAAGGATATGAGAAAGAAAATAAGGAAGTGTTTAAGATTGAGAGAGTGATAGAAAAAGAGAGAGAGAGCATGACTGAGCCTCACTCTCTCACTCTAGGCTCTATAAATAATTCTCTTTAAAGCAGACAGCTGTTTATTATTCATATGAGGCCTTCATGACCTAGAAACAGCTGTGTGTGTGTGTGTGTGTGTGCGTGTGTGTGTGTGTGTGTGTGTGTACAGCTGAGCATGTAAGAGGGAGGAAGATGAGAGGAGAAAAGAAAATATAAAAAGGAGAGAAAAGACAACGCCAGGGAGGAAAAGAGAGAAAATTGAATAAGAGGATGAGAGGATGAGGAAGATGAAGGCAGAAGGAGGTGACGATGATGATG
>NW_019451769.1:0-772 GCF_002814215.2 Seriola lalandi dorsalis | reverse complement strand
TGTACTTAGGAATGAAAATGTAAAAAAAGAGTCATAGTATAGTAAGACATAAAAAGGTCATAGTATAGGGTGGCATGTTGATGCCTTCCTATACTGACTTTTTTATGCCTGACTATACTAAGACGTTTATTGGCATTTTCATGCCATACTCTAATATGTCGTTTTATTTCTTACCATACTATGATGTTTTTATAAGATTTTATGCCCTGCTGAACCATGATGTTTTTGGACGTTTTCATGCCATACAATGCTATGATGTGTTTATGACCCTTCATGTTTATTGGCATTTTTATGCTTTACTATACTATTTCATTTGATGCCTTACCCTACTATGATGTTTTAATGACCTGTTATGCCTTAATATACTGTGATATTTTTTGATGTTTTTCTGACCTTTTATGCCATATTATACTATGATGTTTTTTTATATTTTTATGCCACACTATACTATAATGTTTTTTACATTTTTAAGAGATACTATACTATGACTTTTTCATGCATTACCACACTATGAAGATTATTGGAATATTAATGGCTTACTTTACTATGTCGTTTTATTCCTTACCATATTATGACATTTTTATTTTAGTCTTTTTGGCATTTTTAAATGACTATTTCACTTCATGCCTTCTATAGGCATAAAAAGTCATACTATAGTAAGGCATAAAAATGTCATAGTACAGTAAGGAAAAAAAAACTTATTAAGTCATCAAAATATAATTGTACAGTGAGGCATAAAAAGTCATAGAATATTAAGGCATATAATGTCATA
>NW_019451768.1:0-723 GCF_002814215.2 Seriola lalandi dorsalis | reverse complement strand
GAAACAGGGAGGCAGAGAGAGGGGGAATGACATGCAGCGAAAGGCCGTCCGATGCGGGATTCGAACCGGGGCCAACTGCAGCGAGGACTGTAGCCTCTACACATGGGGCGCCTGCTTAAACCACTACGCTACACGACGCCCCGAATCTGCTCTTCTATCAAACCCTTGCAGGCGGGAGAGACCGTTGAGATCAGCTCCAGGTGTTTTACTCTGGGTTAAAAATAGAACTGAAGCCTGTAAAAGGCGAGTTGATTGAGGAGAGGACAGGGGTGAGCTGAAGGGGAGGAAGGGGGGAGAGGAAGGGGGACTCCAAGACCAGATGTGAGTTTAGTAGAGGACGTTCTTTAAGGATGGTGTCATTCTGACTTCCATGAGTTATACGAGACCTTATCTGCCATTTTCTGGCCAAGATGTGGAGTGACTTTGGGGCTAAGTTATCTCATCTCTTGTGTGCGTGACACAGACATTGGGAACACAGGGAATCACTGGGAGAGCAGCACATGAACTGGATGAGTAGTAGGTGGATTTGAATCAATGCAATTATTCATTGGTGAACTAACAGCTCCAGCTTTAAAGCAATAATATAAGATCCAACCCTGTGGAAATTCAATAAAATAAAACTCAATATAAGCCTACTGGAATTAAGCTATTAAATATGTGTCACAGAGAACAAGAAAACACAGTTAGATTTCACAACAGTTCAATTATTTGTTTTGGCCTCCT
>NW_019451767.1:0-895 GCF_002814215.2 Seriola lalandi dorsalis | reverse complement strand
ACACCGTGGTGTAAAGCCACTCTAATAAAAGTGCGAGGCTCTCATTCCCTACATTTCTGTCTTTTTTTCACTTGGTTGAAACACTTTCTTTTTTCATCTGGCAGCTGCTAATCCGGTTAGGTTCGATTGGCTCCGGTAATGGCGCTAACCCGTCGCTTCTCTGCCGACTCCTCTCCACGGGACGCAGCGGAGAGGAGGTGACTCCGGCTAGGTATGAGCGTCAGACATGCGCCGGCGACAAGTTATGACACATCCAGGGAGAAGAAGAGGTTGATGATGACAATGAAGAAGATTAAAAAAGCCCACTGTCATAATTTTAGACTTTCAAAATTTTCAACATATTTGCAGGTATTTTAAGGCATAAATGCAAATTTATGATTGAAAAATTTGGTAAAGGTGATATCATTATACACATACCAAAAAAAAGAAGAAATTTGGACTTATTTCTTGGCAAATAACAGCTTCCAAAAAAAAAACAAAAAAAAAACGGACTTCTTTTGTGTAATCTTTCTGCACATGCATTCAATATAACAGATACAATTTGGATTAATGACTTAATTATCGTTACATAATGATAGTAATAATAATAATAATAATAATAATAATAATAGGCCTAATAATAAAAATAATGATAACAGATTTGTAATCATATCGAGCTACAGCCGACTGCATGCTACAACTTTCTGATGATTTGGCTCCTTGGACTTTTGGCAAAGCACGGGCTGGGGTGAGATGCAGGCCATCACATTTAAAGTGCTTTTCCACATCGAGATTTGTTTGTTTTCCTAAAAGACGGGGAAACACTCCTCAACAATTCTGCAGAAATCCCTCGCGTCAGTCGTTAAAAAATGATTTTCTTTTCATTTTCCTTTCCTTGCATTCTTTCCCTTTTTTT
>NW_019451766.1:0-828 GCF_002814215.2 Seriola lalandi dorsalis | reverse complement strand
TATTTTCAAATCTATGTCAAACAACAATGGCATAGATTAGTGAGTTCTGTACCCCAGTATTTTATTTGGATTCAGTTATTCAGAAGTGGACCATTGAACTGTTCATATCGTCTCTGACTCTGAGAGCACCGACCTCCATTAGTGGAAGGGCTGAAGCACAAGAGACTTCTTTTAAACTATCTAAATCTACTTGAAGTGATAATTTTTAAGTATGCCCTCTATGTAAAAGGTGACATCATCTGCAAAAATGTGATTCTGTTCATTTAAACAATGGTGTGTATGTAATTGTTAAGTAAATTAACTGAAAACCATATTTTCTCACAGTATTCAGTGTTATCCTTGAGCATGTGGTTGAATACAATCTGGCAGTGGAGCACAGAGTTAGAACTTCTTGTGGTTCATTTGGTGGCCGATATAAAGGCCAATATCCACATCATTATAACATGACACAGTTGTCTTTGTCCGACAGTGTGCAATCCCCTGTGCTTGTGCACATGGCTGCTCTTGTAACGCCTCATTAACATGTTGACATTAACAGTGGCCTTTCAGCCAGAAAGTGGCTGACAATAACTGAGTGCTATTATCATTCAGCTGTGCTAACTGGTTAACTTTTTAAAACGGCTCATATTACAGTGCCACAAACACAGTTTTGTCATGGCTGGTTTGCATGAATATGGTTTACACATTTTAATACAAGTTTTTATCTTAATCTTAATTGACTCAGGTCTGTTATATGACAATAATGATAATAATGATGAGCTTTATATAACACCGTTCTTCACAAAGTTACAAAGTACTTCAAAAAAGGATAAAACAATTAAATTAAAT
>NW_019451765.1:0-837 GCF_002814215.2 Seriola lalandi dorsalis | reverse complement strand
CTAATGGCTATAATCGGCCGATTAAATCGGCCGGTCGATTAATCGGTCGGGCCCTAATAAAAAGTAATAAAAACATCATAGTACAAAAAAATCATAAAACGTCATAAAGACAACATAGTTTAGTAAGGCACAAAAAGTCATAAAAATGACATAGTATAGTAAGGCATAAAAATGTCATAGTATAGTAAGTCAAAAAATTCATAAAAATGACATAGTATAGTGAGGCACAAAAAGTCATAAAAATGACATAGTATAGTAAGGCATAAAAATGTCATGGTATAGTAAGTCAAAAAATTCATAAAAATGACATAGTATAGTGAGGCACAAAAAGTCATAAAAATTACATAGTATAGTAAGGCAAAAATCTTAATAGTATAGTAAGGCACAAAATGTCATAAAAACGATATAGTATAGTAAGGCAAAAAAAGTGATAAAAATGACATAGTATAGTAAGGCAAAAAAACTTCATAGTATAGTAAGGAGCAAGGAGTCATAAAAAAGACATAGTATAGTAAGGCACAAAAAGTCATAAAAACGACATAGTATAGTAAGGCAAAAAATCTTCATAGTATAGTAAGGTGCAAGGAGTCATAAAAACGACATAGTATAGTAAGGCACAAAAAGTCATAAAAACAACATAGTATAGTAAGGCAAAAAAAGTCATAAAAACGACATAGTTTAGTAAGGCACAAAAAGTCATAAAAATGACATAGTATAGTAAGGCAAAAAAATATCATAGTATAGTAAGGCAAAAAAAAAGTGATAAAAACTTCATAGTATAGTAAGGCAAAAAAACTTCATAGTATAGTAAGGTGCAAGGAGTCATAAAAACGACAT
>NW_019451764.1:0-895 GCF_002814215.2 Seriola lalandi dorsalis | reverse complement strand
TTAACAGTATTTTAACATACTTATATGTAGGGCTGCACAATTAATCAAATTATAATCAAACTCAACATGACCAAGTGCAATATGAAAATCACAGGAGCTGCAATTTTCCTGATAAAAGTCAAATGTGCCACAACATTGTTTTGTGCGTTGTTCGCACCGTAAGCGTTGTGGTGCTACAGAGGCGCCTCGGCCTACAAATCATATTCTCCAAATGTAAAAGAACATGTTTGTTTGATACAAGATCCAACAAAAAGCACATCATCATCATCATTAAAAAGAAATAAAAAATTCAGTGAAAATGAAATGCAAAAATAACCTGACTGAAACCTGACTTCTGACTGAAATCGCAGTATCTGCCAAATAAATGTAATATGATTTTTTAATTTTTTGCATATCCCGTTTACGGTTTTCAAAAATAATTTAACCCTGTTAACCGGCAGCACTTATACTGTATCTCTGCCCAGAATCAAAATGAAACAACAGCCGACTCATTTAATTTCATCACTGAAAATAAATGCTGATCATTTACGACCTTTTTGCGAAAGTCCAATGAAAGACGTCACATGACTCATCTGAAACCTGGCCGAGTTGTGTTAAGCTGCGATGTGTAGGTCAGCCTGACCAATGACAACGCAGCACAAAACTGAAGTGTGTGTCCTCAGTAGCTGTAGGCACCAAAGCATGGAGAATGGTTTATGAGTTTATTTGGTGAGGTGCTGGCAGCCGCCATCAACCCCCCCCCAGCCATCCCCACCCACTCCCCCTGAGCTTCCTCCAGTTTCTCAGCCACATTTCTCTCTAACAGCAGCGACCTGCCGACCACAGAGCAGCCACACCACTGAGCACTGACGCTGTGCGCTGTGAGAAGTGATCTGTCTGTACGAGGAAAAAAAAA
>NW_019451763.1:0-757 GCF_002814215.2 Seriola lalandi dorsalis | reverse complement strand
AGGAATTTAATGTTTTGAAATCAAAAAACAAAATAATTAAGAGTTAGCAGGTCAACAGACTCCCAGTTCGGTGTTGGGGTTAGTCTGTCCAACTAATCAGCCTAAACATGAACTTTCTCACTTATTATGTTTAACATGTATCATGAAGCAACATGAGATGTTTTTCATCAAGACTGTATGAAAATGAAGTTTATACATTATATGATTATATATAATATAATCATGACTTTGTCTAAGGACTTTATTGCTTTAAAGGTTAATTATGTTACTCACAGTGTAGCCATGGTGATGCCGGATGCAGACAGCTGTGAGGATCAAACAGATGTGATGGTGTCTGGAAGATATTAAAAATATATCAGGAAAGCTTCATCACAGCTTCATTCATCTGTAACAAACATAAGTTACACAATCAAAAGATTCAACAAAATTATAACATCTATCATCCAGATGTTAAAGGATCATTTCACGTGTACGTCTTACACACCTGTACAGTGCTCATTATGCTGATTTTAGTCTAATGAGTCTAATTAGTTATGTATCTGAAAATCTAAAAAAAGAATTAAGAACCACTGGTGTGTGGTTCACCCACTGCAGTGTAACCTCTCACATGCACACACTGATCCGTTTGCTGAGTTCAATTGTTTAATAAATATTATTTGTCTGCTTTAGGATCTTAAAAAACAATTAACATGCAGCTTTACTGACTATGATCTTTTTGCCTGCTTTTATTTCTTCTTTTTTTGTCTTAGCCAAAATT
>NW_019451762.1:0-804 GCF_002814215.2 Seriola lalandi dorsalis | reverse complement strand
ACATCTGAAGCAGATTTCTACTCTGTGTTCTCACAGAGATATTAACAGGAACACCCGTCCTCCTCACAGGGTTGAGGGTCTCAGGACAGAGGGTGCTGAATGCTGCTCAGATCTTTCGGTCCTTTGAGGCACATTTCAGTTCTACATATAAAACCTGGCTTGACAACAGCTGTATAACTGAGGGGTTAAAATATTGTGCATTGACAGTATAGATCTATAATCCTTACATTTGGGTTTATAACCTTGAAAATTGGACTTTAGCTGGGGAGAGGCTTCATGTGTGTTTGATTCTTTTATCATATTAAACTTAGAACTTTCAAGTTCAAGACTTCTGAAGTTCAGTTTTTAACGTCTTTGAGCGTCTGGTTTAAAAATGCTAAAATCATTTAGACCATTAGACGTGGTTGAAAGCTCTGGGAAATGTCAGGCAGCTGCTCAAAGACATCTGCTGAGACATGAAGGAGTTTTATTCTTCTATTAAACTGTCTAATGATCCTCCAGGACTCGGAAGACATTTTCACCACCGTGCAGTCCTGCATCCCCAAATCCATACCTCTACTTGGTAACTATGGCGACCACAACAGTTTGCTGGTGAAGGAGGACGACAGTGGGGAAGGAGACGTCAGTGGTTTGATAAACTCTGATGGAGAGGAAGAAGACTGGAAACCAGTGGTCATCGGTACATCACAGAACATCACATTCATTTCATTTACTTTATTAACTTCTACGACCTGCTGCACTTATTCATTCATCTTACTTTATTCCTTTATTAACTCACATTATTTCACTTCACTTTCTCACTGA
>NW_019451761.1:0-836 GCF_002814215.2 Seriola lalandi dorsalis | reverse complement strand
AAAAAAATAATGGAAATTTCCATCCCTGTGTTGTTTTTACTGGGAGAATCGCCCCAAAATGTAACAGGTAAAGACCAGAGACATATACTCTGCACACTTCCACTGATTGCTAAGAAAAATGATAACTTTAAACTGGAGGAAAATTACTGCAGTATGAGTACTGTGTTGGAGGAATATATAGACTGGATTCAGAGACTGAAACAAGTCTTCACAATGGAATATATGACAGCAAAACTGCAAATGAAGATGGTCACCTTTCTTCAAAGGTGGATTCAAGTTATGTTGTACTTGAAAGCCTAAATGCTTTATGGTGTGGACAGAAAAAAAAAGCCCCTTGTCAAGGACAGTTTAACCGTGTTTTGTGTTACTGACACTTAAATTTCAAGAAAGAAAAAGACGAAAATGAAAATGTAGCTGATTTGTCATAGATTGCATTGAGTTGCAGAAGCAAGTGGAACAGAGTGTGGCCCGGACATGGCTTCAGCTCTCTGTACAAAGCTGCACAGAGAGATGTAGCTCGGGAACTGCGGAGAATTGTCGGCCTCTACGCCTTCCTCCTTCACCCATATTACTGGATCAGGAGGAGGAGTTCAAGGAGAAATGAATAAATTACAGAGCTCAACTGCATTCTTTGATAGTGTTAACAAGGTTACGAGCTGAAAACCCAACACACTTCTCCTCCTGTGATATTTCCTCACTAACTACACAAATTAACGGTCAAGGGTTTTTTTTTTGTTATGATCGACTTGAATCCGAGTCACATTTGATTGAATACATTTATGTAAGTGGCACCGACTTCAGGATGAGTCATCGCACATGTTTTAAATGAAAATAAG
>NW_019451760.1:0-802 GCF_002814215.2 Seriola lalandi dorsalis | reverse complement strand
GTCGTAGCTTCAAGTGCGAAGCCTCATTAGCGATGACTTCTCTCTCTCCCTCCCTCTCTCCTGCTCTCTCTGCTCAGTGTGTCTTATGTTTAGTTATTCCTCTGCCTCCTTTAGTAATAATGATACATCTAATGAAAGTAGTTTATTTGCTGTAATGGAGGCGAGACTCAGTGTATTGGAAGCGCTCCTCCTCTTCCCTGCAGTTCCAGAGCAGCCAGCAAACCGGAGCGGCTCGGTAGACTGCGGCTCGGCCCTCCACTGACCAGTCAGTCAGTCAGTCAGTCAGTCAGTCAGTCAGTCAGGCAGTCAATCAGCCAGTCAGTCAGTCAGTCAGCCAGTCAACTGTGGTCATCCATCCAAAAAGTGAAAGAGGAAGAAAGGGCACTGGTTTGTTTCTGTGTTTCTCTTGACTTTATGTGAACACAATCAGAAAACTGACTGAGTGTAGCTCATGTTTTATTAAGTCCCTGAGGTGGAAACGTGAATGAGTTCATGCAGCTCCAGCGTCTGTGGCTGAGCACGTGTTACTCACAATGACCAACAGGGCTGCAATAAATGAGAGGAGAAGCATAAAAAATTCAGATGCCTCCATACAGGACCTGAGGTCTAACTGGCTCAACACCTCACTGAGACGCTTCCTGTTGCTTTCTCATTTTATTTGTCTGCAACACATAAGTAGGTTTTACATTATTATAAGAAAAGTGTTTTTTTGTACATGTTGTGCATAAACCATACAAGCCGATGACTGTTCTGTCTAGACCAGCGCCATCTTTCTCTTGTCAGATTATAACTGTGGGTGTTC
>NW_019451759.1:0-868 GCF_002814215.2 Seriola lalandi dorsalis | reverse complement strand
AAATGTTAAATGTATATATATATATATATATATATATATTTTTAACATTTATCCTTTGGCTCAAAATCTGCTGCTTTCAAGAAAACAAAAATAACAAAAAAAACTTGCATTGTTCAAAACAGTTTGTTCCTGAAATAGAAATGAATGAAATAGATGTGAACACCACCTCTAACAATGATAAATTTAACCTTTCTCTAAGTCTGCAGGATGGTATCTAATCATCTTTTTTTTAATGAACAATGTAGGTACATTGTTCAGTTAATGCCTTTAAAAATAATTTTTAATTTTTATAAACAATACCTTCCTGGAGGATTTTGGTTTAATTTAATCATTTTAATCACATACTGTAATGAAACTAACAAGAACAAAAACATTCTCTGGAAAACCATAACTAAATAAAATAATAAATGTTTTTGAGAGACAACTGTATTTGACTGAAGCCTGTTTACACTCCACTGCCTCTCCTCTCTAATGTTTCTGGGTTCTCCACAGGTGAAATTTGATAAAGATACAAACTGTCACAACCAGTTTTACACTGTTGCCTATTTACAGTGGTAGAGATCACACTGTGCTGTGCTTGGTTTTACTGCAGCACCCTCACACACATATTCAAACAGACTCATACTATCAACATGCTGGTGTCAGACTGGAGACTCTCTGCTTTATAGCAGGTCCACACTATGAGGTCCAATGTTTACAGTGCACCGAATACAATAGGCACAATGACAAACACCGTGATAGATACAATGAGGCCCCGCTGACACTCAGTCGGAAATGAAAGCACACAATCTGTCACATTACCAACCAGAGAGGATAAGATGAAGGTCGACTCATTCAGCTGTTAGGTCAGCACTGTCCTCTGCGCCGC
>NW_019451758.1:0-1047 GCF_002814215.2 Seriola lalandi dorsalis | reverse complement strand
CCCATCATGCCTAGTGCCTACTGTACAAGCCTGTGGGGGCAGTGCTATGATCTGGGGTTGCTGCAGTTGGTCAGGTCTAGGTTCAGCAACAGTATGTGCTCAAAGAATGAGGTCAGCTGACTACCTGAATATACTGAATGACCAGGTTATTCCATCAATGGATTTTTTCTTCCCTGATGGCACGGGCATATTCCAAGATGACAATGCCAGGATTCATCGGGCTCAAATTGTGAAAGAGTGGTTCAGGGAACATGAGACATCATTTTCACACATGGATTGGCCACCACAGAGTCCAGACTTTAACCCCATTGAGAATCTTTGGGATGTGCTGGAGAAGGCTTTGCGCAGCGGTCAGACTCTACCATCATCAATGCAAGATCTTGGTGAAAAATGAATGCAACACTGGATGGAAATAAATCTTGTGACATTGCAGAAGCTTATCGAAACAATGCCACAGCGAATGCGTGCTGTAATCAAAGCTAAAGGCGGTCCAATGAAATATTAGAGTGTGTGAACTTTTTTTTTTGGTGGCGACTTTTTTTTTGGCCAGGCAGTGTATAATACACTTATTACTAAAAACTGCATAAACCAAGATCTGTTTGGGCATTTGAAATCAAACAATGTGTGTATTTTTCATGTAAGAGCAGAAGCAATAAA
Source organism: Seriola lalandi dorsalis (assembly GCF_002814215.2). Classification (NCBI taxonomy): domain Eukaryota; kingdom Metazoa; phylum Chordata; class Actinopteri; order Carangiformes; family Carangidae; genus Seriola; species Seriola lalandi. The sequence goes on along the minus strand of NW_019451758.1, from coordinate 390 downwards.
AGTTTTGTGTGCAAGTGTTAAGTGGAAAGGCTGTTTTGTGAGTTTGTGTAGTTTGTAAGCTTGATAAAATAAGTTAATGTTGAGTCTGGACAATGTGCGATCAGTCAGCAGCAGGAAGTTTGCTCCAAAGCTCGAGGAAGGAAGCCCTGGAGGCAATCAGGCCCATTCCTGAGCTGCTTTCTCTCAAATGTGAAAAAGAGACCTGCTCTGCGGAAACTATATTGGAAGGGTAAATAATATCAAGATTATGTTGGTTACACTTTGGAACAAAAGCATCCGGGACAGTCAGTGTATCAGTAAAAATACTTAACGTTGTGATTGCTGCGTTAGCTGTGAGTTTGATTGAAACAACCAAAGGAAATGTTTTAAATCAAGGACTGTGACTGAAAA
>NW_019451757.1:0-691 GCF_002814215.2 Seriola lalandi dorsalis | reverse complement strand
AGAGAGAGAGAGAGAGACAGAGAGAGAGAGAGAGAGAGAGAGAGAGAGAGAGAGAGAGAGAGAGAGAGAGAGACACAGAGAGAGAGAGAGAGAGAGAGAGAGAGAGAGAGAGTAGGTATGGTTCCCGCACTGCTCCAGCTGTAGTGGACAAAGACATTTAAAGAAAAGGAAAGAACCGGAATAAAGAGTGGAATCAGTCCGAGGCGCGTCACCGGGGAAGATGGTCCTGATGAGAGAGATGCTGCCGGTGTCCCTCTGCCTGCTGCTGCTGCCGTCCGTCACCTCGGGCTGCGGACCGGGCAGGGGATACGGGAAGCGGAGGCACCCCAAGCTGACACCGCTGGCCCTGAAACAGTTCATCCCCAACGTGGCGGAGAAAACCCTGGGAGCCAGCGGCAAGTACGAGGGCAAGATCAGCCGCAGCTCGGAGCGGTTCAAGGACCTGACTCCCAACTACAACCCCGACATCATCTTCAAGGACGAGGAGAACACCAACGCGGACCGGCTGATGACACAGGTCAGTTTCTGGACTTTGTCTCGGTGCAGTGATGTGGAGCAGATGATGCAGGTGTTCTTTACATCTTCAGCTCCACGAGTCACTGAAAGGATTAGTTAGGCTAGTTAATTAGTTAGTTAGTTACATGCTGGTTCATTAGAGTCCAGAGCAGTTAGACAGTGGATCTATCTATCT
>NW_019451756.1:0-769 GCF_002814215.2 Seriola lalandi dorsalis | reverse complement strand
TATTATCATTATTATCATCACTGAGGATGGATTAAGCATGTGTAGTGACAGGACGTCTGTTTTACAACAGGGTTCATTACAATTGGACTTTTCCTTTAGGCTTTCATGTCTCCCCCCAGTGTGAAGCTGTCTGTATATTCTGCTCAATATAATAGTAATAATAATAATAATAATAATAATAATAATAATACTGAAAATAATAACAATAACAATGTGCTGTGCTCCATATCACCCCCATATTGAGTGTTGAACAATGCTTTTAACTTCAAAAGTCAAACTTGGGCATTAAACAGCAAGTCCCAGCCAGGTTCCTCACTTTTTAGTGTCCCATGGAAACACTTCCTGTTGCATGTGTTTTCTCAAGTTGAGGGAGAAGTGAATGAGATGTTTTATGGTGCATCACTGCTACTGAAACATGTGCACACCAAGTCCAGATTAAGTTGAAATATTCAAAGCATGTGTGAAATCTACTTCCTGATTTTCATACTGTATGGAATTACCTGAAGCTGCTGGCTGCCGCCCCTGAGGAGAAACATTAAGGGTTCACAGAAGTCCAGACTTAATAGAGGAGAGAAGCCACAGGTTTCCTCAGGCGACATCAACATCTGGAGTCCAGCCCGCTGCTGAAGCCTCCCCCCTCCTCCCCATCCTCCCCCTCCTCCCTCCTCCTCCTCACAAACAGTCATGAACTCTTCACCTCTGAGAGGAGTCATAGCTCCAGGTAGGACGCTCTGCCTCCAGAGTAAAATTTCAGGCATCTGTCTGCTGC
>NW_019451755.1:0-831 GCF_002814215.2 Seriola lalandi dorsalis | reverse complement strand
TGTACTGAGTGAAGTTGTGTTGCTTAAAGTTTGTACTCCACTTCCACGGTTTGCTACTGTAAAACAGGGGGTGAGATACTGGGAGCTCACGAGCCACCTGTTGGAGACCCCTGATTTTACTACATGTTTATTCTTTAGGTTGTGGTTTGCAGAGGTGTATAACTTGACTGTATTATACTGAGAGCTTTTACAAACATGAAGGGAAGAATATGAGAAACACATTTCAGTATAATGCAGCCACCAAATAACACTTTAAACTTCATTATATGTGGCAGGGTTGTTTTACTGAACTGCATCAGATTGTATCTAATAAAGTGTCCAAGAGTGTAAATGTGTTTGTGTTGGTGTTCCATGTGCAGATCCTTCCCTCTCTGTATGAGGCCAGCAGGAAGTGTGCCTCTGATGGAGACCTGGTGAACTGCATCCTCACTGACGCTGCTGCTGCACTGACCAGCGAGTTCACTCGAAGCATTCAGGTACACATTTAAATACACGCGCCGTGCTCCTCAACACAGTGGAGAATAAAGGTTTCAATCATGTGTATGCTAGTTTTGCTGTTTTAGAAATTGCAGTGCGTTGGGTTTGAGGCCATGGCTGAAGTTCCTGTGTTTGTATGTTGGATGGTTACAGTTTTTGTTCTCACACCTGAGATAATAAAACCTGCAACATGTAGCATGAAAATAGACTTAAATGATCGATAATCGGATAGTTTCTGAATAAGTTTTTGATCAGCTAATTGATTAATGGACTAATAATTGCAGCTCTAGACTTCATTATTATTTTCTTTTTTTTAATGAAGTAAATATTGGTAATGTTTACACAACAATAGTC
>NW_019451754.1:0-984 GCF_002814215.2 Seriola lalandi dorsalis | reverse complement strand
GAGCAGTCCTGTCAGTCTTTGAAAATATAATGTGTTTTATTTATCAATTTATTTTTATACAGCTAACATTTGAACTGCATTTCAGCTTTTATAATCTCAAGGGGAAGAAGCAGCTCGATGTTATCTGCAGCTTTATTTACATTTTTAAGAGCTTGAAGATCAGATCCTCACTAAAGCATATGTCATGTAGAGAGCTAATCAATACTAATTAAATATTTACATTTAAGGTATATTGATAGATTTCCAAACATCAATCATGAATTGAATAACAAGCAAGAAAACATTCCACCTTAAAAGATGGCCGTAGCTGCTGATAGCGTCTGAGCTGCTCAGTGAATTCAAAGGTTCATTAGTAAAGATGAAAAGACAGAAAACATCCTTTCATTCATCATTTACTCTTCTGACTCTTTCTTTATCTGTGATGCATTTACACAGAAACATGACAGAGTCAGTCTGTTACACTGGGACAGCTTAGCTACGTTTTCATAGCCTAGCCTGTTAGCTTAGCTACGTTTTCATAGCCTAGCCTGTTAGCTTCAGCTTTTCCTCTGAATGGATGTTTCCAATGTGGCTTCATTTGTTCGACACAAGTCAGTAAGTGAAATTACTCAGAACACAAAGTACTTATGTTCATTCATCTGCTGCCTAATGCTAAGCTAATTACAACCTGCCACATCCATGGTATAGTCTAATATTACTGAGAATACTGAGCTGGATGTTTATCTGATGCTGCGTCATATTCTCAATATGATCAAACTGTTCACTGTCAGTCTAACATCTGATGTGATCATAGTTGACTGATCTATGTAAACTTGTCACCATAGGAACAGTGGTTACATAACCTTTGAAAGGAGATGCAACTTAATGGCGTGTATGTTTGCATGTACGAACATTGTAGGTGCGCTCCAGTAGCCTACTTAAACAAATAGCAATACACCTCTGAGCATCATATATATATATATATATATATATATATATATATAT
>NW_019451753.1:0-714 GCF_002814215.2 Seriola lalandi dorsalis | reverse complement strand
GGGGTGGGGGGGTGGGGGGCATTTACAAAAAAGCAATCAATCTAGTGACTTTTTGGATAAATCTTTGGCTATTTAGAAGAGAGTAGCCAGTAACGCCCTCTCTCACATCACATGTGAGTACACGAGTGAATAAGAAAGATATTCTGATCATTTTACAAGTACATATAGTCAAAATCACAGCACAGTATTTGTCTATAATGTATGTGTTTGGTGATTTTGTTTGTGTATCAGTCACTATTTCAAACTTATATTGACTTCACTTGGATGGAATCTTATTTGAAAGCAGTTTGCTGATGTTCATTCTTGGTCATGACTTACACTAGACTAAAAATGTAACAACATTTTTGTCAAACAATCGTCTGATGACAAAAAAATTTCAAGTGTTTTCGTTGGCTAAAACTAGACTAAACTGTTTATGGTTTTCTTTGACTGAGACGAAACTAAAATGTGTAAAATGGGTTGAATAGAAATAACTCAGGATCATGATCACAGCACCGAACAATGCAATATGCTGTAGAAGAATGCTGTTTATCCCTCGAATACAGTTCAATTTGTAGAATCTATGCCAAGGAGAAGTGACGCTATTATGGAGGCCTGTGTTGGAATAACACCTTACTAAAACACTTTATGTTGGTTTTTCTTTTTTTTTTTTTCACAAATCTGTACATTAACATCACTACAAGGTTAAACTGACAAACAGGAAAGAAAGACGCA
>NW_019451752.1:0-788 GCF_002814215.2 Seriola lalandi dorsalis | reverse complement strand
ATGGAGGGAAAAAACTGATACTAATGTAATATATAAATGTATAATTTTTTATACATATTACACAAACAGGAAACATAAAGTTGCTGAAATCTTTAGGAATTTGTTTGTGTCAAAATTTGAACATATCAAATATTTCTATTGTTCTACTTCATTAGTATTATCTTCATCAATTGACTTATATTATCAATAGTGAGGGGAAAAGAGGAAAAGTGGCCACTTATTTATCTAAACTATGTCTTATTTTAAAAAGCTGCAGTGAAGGCACTTACTAAATAAAATAATAAAATATATTTATATGCTGCATGGTCCACAGAGAATATAGGGAAGCAGTATTTTCCCAATAACTCCCCATCAGTGTCACAAATGCTCCTTAGACTTATGTTGCACTTGTTCCATAAGAGCTACTGCACTGCGTCATGCAACAGTTTATTCACCAAGTGATTCAGTGAGTCTGTTAAATGGATGGTTAGGGAACATCAATCCCTTCAGTTGAGACATGACCGAGCTTTTTCACTTGATTGCTCGACTGACATCTCCCTCATTCTCCGGTTAGCTTTGCTGCACCTGTCTGGGCGGGACGATTCACACCTTAATCTCTCTTATTGGTGCATGTAGTTTGATGAGTTTTTAACAGAATTCCCAACACAGCTCCGCCCACCTCCAGCCTGAGTTAATAATTCATTATTTAATTAGTGAAAACCCTTAGGCAAGTTGTGCAGGAATGTTTCCTAATATAACACCTACTCTAACTTAGAAAAGCTGCCATCTCATCTGTACCTGCTGTATCA
>NW_019451751.1:0-746 GCF_002814215.2 Seriola lalandi dorsalis | reverse complement strand
CACTCACCGAACCTACTCTGTATTCACCTGGTGACATGAAACTCAAGGCAGAGGAGCTGCAGTTGAGTTGTGATTTTGTGAACTGTTGTTGGACTATTAATGTTTGAATGGAAAAGAAATACTACATGGAATAAATGGACAATTTACAACCGGCAAGTACTGAATGGACAATATTTCATTTAATCGGAAGGTGAAAATGTGCGTCAATTAACTAATCCGTGGTGGAGCACCTCAGTGGCCTAAAGCGTGGGCTTGGCCACTATAGTACCTTTACTAAATTTTGTTACTTGCATATCTATAAGCCTGATGCTTAAATCTGGACAAATAGTCTAATGGAAACCCTGAAGTACAAAAACAGGTTGAGAGTCCAGGTTCAGGTTCACGGCTCACTCTTTATGATTCCGTATGTGTTTCACTGGAGGATCCGCATACTCGTCAAGACAACCCACACACGGTCGAGGCGGTTTCTCCCCGGTGCCACGGAAACCGAGCCAGACCAAGCCACTGCCCACGCTCTCTGATAAGCCAGGCGGCAGAATGGGCTAAGAGATGATTGGTTTGCTTGCGACGTGACGTCATATGCCCTTACCCTCGGGCATGTGACTTCCCGAGCACTGAGATTCGTGACGGCACTCGTCACCTGACCGGCATCTATTCGGTAATGAGAGCAGAGACCGCAGAGGGTCCACTTTGGTCCACTTCTGATGCAGAGACTAGGGCGCTGCAATGTCTAAAAGGAGACAGAC
>NW_019451750.1:0-727 GCF_002814215.2 Seriola lalandi dorsalis | reverse complement strand
GCCAGCTTCTTACTGGTTAGCCAGGAGGGTTAAAAGCAAAGATGAACTTCCGAGAGATGAAAGGTGATCTAGGTGGATTCTCCAAATTCGATTTTCACGGTCTGCTGAGATACAGCCACTCTTAGACAGGCGTTCAAAGCAATCATGCATGTACACTCACATATGCACATGCACACACACATATCATATGTAAGTGTGTCAGATTTGCACAAGTAGAAAAAGTGCAGGCATTGGTTTTGGAAGGCATTCTTTGACACACGAATGCACGCGCACACATGCACCCCATTGCTGGGGTCATTTCTTAGCTCTCACGAGTGCAATCAAACACTTCCATAAAGTAGCTGTGCTCATCAGGAGAGCGAGCCAGTAGGTCTGAGGTGTGTTTAGACACACAGCAGCTGGCTTTGATGCTAAGCACTCTGTCATCACTTCGCTTAGACAAGCAACACACTGACTCTACATGTGTGCATAGTGCAAAAAGTGATGCATAGTAACGTAAGGCTGCAGATATTAACAGTTATCTTTACTACTGTTTAATCTGCTGACTAGTTGATTAGTTAATTAATGGATTACTCGTCTGGTCTGCAAAACATCAGAAAACAGTGCAAACTGTTGTGACTAGACAAAGAAGTCAAGGCAATATCCTTATATGTCTTCTTTTGTCAGCCAAACACTCAAAAACCCCAAAATATTCAATTTACTTCAATGTAATTAGCGATTTGAGAAA
>NW_019451748.1:0-884 GCF_002814215.2 Seriola lalandi dorsalis | reverse complement strand
AACCAGCATGCACCGAAGTCTCAGCTCCACCGTGTTAGTCCATGTTCACTGTAAGTGAAGCTGGTGATGTGGATGACACAAGCACAAACACTGAGTCTCAACCTGTGATGTATAGCTCTGTTTATGTTAGCCACTAAATGACACTACACTCTGTTAAATGTATATGTGTTACAGTGAAGAAGGGACTTCTGGGTAACATTAGCAATTAGCATGAGGTTGTAAACTTCATGACACAATCAGCTTCTAGCTAAAAGAACGCTGTGTACGCCGTTTGGGCTCGTTTCAGCTTCGGTGAGGACGACACTCAACAGAAAGGAGGCAAATGCGAAGAGCGCAGAACAACAACCTCAGCGACCAAAGGAAACATCACTTGGAACAAAACCCCGTGGTCAAATATGAAGAGTGCATGGCTCCGAAAAAGAGAGAGACCCGTAAGTCACAGAGGATCACCACAGTCAGTACGATGAATCCTGTGTGAACTGTGAACGTCTTATTTCTTTTTTTTAAATTTTATCCATGGCAAACCATCCAATAGTTGTTGAGATATTTCAGTCTGGACCAAAGTGGCGGTCTGGCCGACCAGACATCCCTGGAGCCATAACAAGGCTGAATATGCAGGGAGTCATGTTTAAGGTTAGAAATACAATTTGAACTTAAAGTGTAGATTAACAGCAGCTGCACATCATTTCTTTACTGTCCTAAAGAGCTGCAGTGATGTTAAAAGTCAGTGAGACAACGCTTTAATTTTAACTTTAAAACCTGTATGTTTGATTGTCATAATGAAAACTATGATCTCTGGAAATCCTGGAACAATCTAAAGTCCATAAACCCTCCTCAGTCATCAAACTCACACATGTCAAGTCTTTTCAGCCGCCACGAACCGT
>NW_019451747.1:0-726 GCF_002814215.2 Seriola lalandi dorsalis | reverse complement strand
ATGTTTCCCTTTGATGCTAAGAAGGAGTGGGTGAAGAACTGCAGGCAGACAGAAACTGTTCAGTTATAAAAAGCACATCAAGCAGTTGATGTCAAACAGAATACAAATATCTATGACAGCAGGACTGCTGTAGCAACTTTGTTTATCTTCTCACATCTGCAAGAAGGAGGACAGAACAAGCTCCGCCTCAAACACAGGTAGATATTTCCAAAAGAAAAAACGCAGTAGTAGGCAATAATGCGATAATGCAATAATGCAGACATTATTGTCTGAGTTTTATTCATTATTATTCCGCACACAAAATATATTGCCTTTTTGACGGCCTAAACATAACCCATGAAACTTTGCACACACTGGTGAAAAGTTTCATATTTTATACATCTTGCATATGGATGTGGCAAAATGGCTCCATAATGCCCCATAGAAAATTTCTATGAGGCACTTCCTACCCCGTGGTTTCATCTACATGTACGAAAATCGGTAGACACATGAAACATGCCAAGATGTACAAAAAAGCCTCTTGCATCCATAGTCTAAACCCAACAGGAAGTCAGTCATTTTGAATTGAATCTGCAACAGATCGACATCATATTAGGTCAGTCTTAGCTTAAGACCTTTGCGTTGCTAAATTATAACGCTTTTGAGTTTTTGTTGCAGGACCTGCCCATGGCGGCCTGGCAAATATGGATGTTTCACCATGAAAGAGGAAGTTGTTACAACTCCAGC
>NW_019451746.1:0-852 GCF_002814215.2 Seriola lalandi dorsalis | reverse complement strand
TTTAACAAACTCAGACACTGATTAATAGTCCAGCAGTTAAGATGCTGCTTCCAGAGTTGTATAAATATGTTTATTGTCTCTTGGTTTGAGTGTATATTTAAAACTGTAGTCAGGATTTGAAGCCACAACCTCTCTGTTACCAAACCTGCTTCATCACCAGATGAACAATGAAGACCTTCTGAGCTCGAGCAGCTCTCACGCAGAGAATATTTAAACAGAAAAGTTCAAATGAGAATATTTGTGACCTTGAAACATAGAAAGTTTGTTATTTATAAATTGATGAAGATGAATATCTGCAGTCTGTGTTGAGAAAAGTATCCTGAGGAAACATAGCTCAGAGGAACATGAACATTAAAGATACCTTCACTAGCTGTGCTCTGATGATCTGAAGCTAATATACCAGGGGTTTATATTTAAGACTAATTAATATCTGTGCATTTCAATTTATGTCTTATCAATGTACTGTATGTCTATGTCTTCCATGTCATTATTATACACTTCATTTAATCAGGTAATTCCAAAAAATATGAACTGAGATAAGACACAACAAAACAAAACACGCCCAGACCAACCCGTCTGCTAGAGTCTAAGTTTCTACACAACTAATCTGCAACAGCAGTTCGGTTTTGAGGGAAACATAATGAGGAAGTTGTGTATTTGTCAAGAGGCAAAAGTTTAATAAAGAAAAAGTTCACTTTCAGTTTATTTACATTTAACAAAGCTCAAACACAGAGCTGCTGCAGCCTAAACCACAGACAGGATGTGAACCTGGTCTGTGCGTCCGCCGTCCATCCCCACCCACCTTCTGCTATTAATAAATGGAGCTTTACTCATTCATTAAAAACAAAAACG
>NW_019451745.1:0-997 GCF_002814215.2 Seriola lalandi dorsalis | reverse complement strand
GAGGGCTTTGGTTTGAGCACCAGAACCTTTTACTCACCAAAGCTGTGGTAATAGGAGGGTTTGGTCTTGTCCACCGAGGGAATGGAGCACAGCACTGTGACTCCCTCCAGGGTTTCTTCTGCTGTTTTCTTGGTGGAAGGCACTCGGATGATGTTGTAGTACGCTCCTGTCAGCACAGATACGGTTAGTTTCTTGCTAAAGGTCATCAGAGTGACCCTTACTCTTCAGGTTCCCATGAAGCTGTGTGAACAAACGGAGTTGATGCTTCTAAAATACCTTTCGAGGTGTAGGAGTTCCCCATGTTGTACGTTGTTCCATCAGGCTCGGTGTGAGGGTGCGCAGTGGCTCCATTGACAGCAATGAATTTGCTCCAGTCCACCTTACAGGAACAAATACATGAGTGCAAAGATAGATCTAGGCTTTGTTTAACAATTTATTTTCTCTTTCTTTGACTGATCCAGCAGCTGAGTGATACTGTGCTCATTTATGACTTTCTTGTGCAAAGCAGCAGACCAATAAAACAAACTGCTGTGCACAGCTATGCTTCTGAAGAAATATCAACTACAAACTCACGCTGTACAACTACATTCAACATCGTGTTACCTTTTTGGTCGTCTCCAGTGTCTCAGGGTCCACCTTGTGCATGACATTGGTCTCGGTGCTGACATAATAATCACCTTTGTAGGTCACAAAGCTCACATTGGCATTATCTGTGGGCTCTAGAGAGGAGGGAGATGTTGCCAAAGTTAATAGCTTTTCATGCCTCTGAATATGTGGAAGTAAACTGTAAACTGTCTCTTATTAACTGCGTTAAAAGATTCGTCACGATAAGAGACTCACTCGGAAGTTCAAATCTTGACAGGAAGCGCTGGAAGAAGTTTTTACAGGGGTCCGGCATGGTGATGGTCCCAAACTCACACACTGCAATGCGGTTGTGCTCCTTGTTGGCTTGGTAACTGTCACTGGACAGGAAGCGGCTTTTGTAAGTCACCTGACC
>NW_019451744.1:0-731 GCF_002814215.2 Seriola lalandi dorsalis | reverse complement strand
AAGGTACAACAATTTCCATACTTTTATTAGCCCCGGGTCCAGTGGACCCGAACATCTTGTATGTAATAGAAATTTGTAGGGGGGGTGTACAATGTGTGGTCATTGAAAATGTGTTCTGATAAATATTCTTCACAGAAAATGAGCCAAGGCCAATGAGTCTGGGTTTGAAAAAATACTTAATCATATAATTTTTCTTTTGATAAAAAATGAAAACGGGTCCCACAGACCCGAACACCACACAAGGGTTAAGCTCATTAAGCTCATGAAGTGTACTACTCTGCCCCCTCCCTTAACAGACCACATTTAAAGGTCATATCCTTTAGTATACAAACTTGAATTGGAAAAAGAATTAGATACTTATTATTAATAGTTTTCCAATGTGACAATACACTCAAATGATTCATCAAAAAGTGCTTTAACAGACTATAAATGAAAGTATGTGTAGGTATAAAGTGTGTCATAGTGCAAAGGAAACGCAACAACCAATACTCTGCACCGCCCCTGGCCTGGCATCAGTCACAAGCCATTAGGGAAGTTCATTGTAAGACATGCAGAGTTATGGATCCACGATTGACATTTTGTGACTCTTCCCACCATCAAACTATCAAATTGATCAGAAACAGGGACAAAGGACCCTTATTAACAGTCCATGCTTTTAGCATGCCAGAGAGACACAGAACCAGACCAAAGGTCAAAGGGTCAGCTCCATAGGATCAACCAGTGAACACCAG
>NW_019451743.1:0-836 GCF_002814215.2 Seriola lalandi dorsalis | reverse complement strand
TGTTTTTATGACCTTTTATGCCTTAATATAGTATGATGTTTTTTTGACATTTTATGCCATACTATACTATGATATTTTTTGGCATTTTTTTGGCATACTTTACTTTGACGTTTTTTAGAATTTTGTGCCTTACTATACTATCTCCTGTGATGCCACACCATACTATGATGTTTTTATGACCTTTTATGCCTTAATATAATGTGATGTTTTTTTGACATTTTCTGCCATACTTTCCTTTGACGTTTTTTGGCATTTTTCTGCATAATCATATCATTTTGTCTCATGCCACACCATACTATGATGTTTTTATGACTTTTTATGCCTTAATATAGCATGATGTATTTTTGACGTTTTATGCCATACTATACTATGACGTTTTTCAGCATTTTTCTGAACATACTTTCCTTTGACGTTTTTTGGCATTTTTATGCATAATTATATCATTTTGTCTCATTCCATACCATACTATGATGTTTTTATGACCTTTTAAGCCTCAATATAGTATGATGTTTTTTTGACATTTTATGCCATACTATACTATGATGTTTTTTTGGCATTTTTCTGCCATACTTTACTTTGACATATTGCCTTACAATACTATCTCCTGTGATGCCTGACCATACTATGACGTTTTTATGACCTTTTGTGCCCTAATATACTATGATGTTTTTTTGATGTTTTATGCCATACTATACTATGATGTTTTTTGGCATTTTACTGCCATACTTTCCTTTGACGTTTTTTCGCATTTTACTGCATAATTATATTATTTCGTCTCATGCCCTGCCATACTATGACGTTTTTATGACCTTTTATGCCTTAATATACTATGATGT
>NW_019451742.1:0-943 GCF_002814215.2 Seriola lalandi dorsalis | reverse complement strand
GTTTCAAAACGAAGCATGAAGCTAATGTGTTGCACAGACATAGCTGTTGCTAATTCTCCACTCCTGTCCCTCGTTGGACTTTTACATGTGTAATGTAATCTAAACAGGCAATGGCCAAAATAACACAAAACAGACAACACAATTGATAATATCATACAATTAGCTTAAATATACAGATGTTCAGTCTAAAAAGAGACAAAAACAAACTACAAACAGTCAAATAAAACCATTCACAATAGATAGTTACCTAGAAATGAATGAAATTTATATCTGGAGTTAATTTGATGAGTTGACAGCCCTTTATGGAGGAAGCTGATTTAGATCTACGATATATCATTATTATTAGTCGCCATTCACCGTGTTCATAGTTACTCTGTTACTGTCTTACTTTTGGATATATCTGGGGCTAAACTATTGATCCATTTATTAAGTAAATTGAGAAAGTAAAGATGAATCAAGTAGATTGTAATGTTTCAGTATGTGACCGTGATGCCAATCGGACAGGCTTTTTATCCATTATTTTCAGTGCCTGATTGTATAAGGATAAGATGCTCTGAATATGAGTCTAAACACTCATTTGTTAGACTTAGTTCATAGTTACTGAACAGCCACTGTTCATCTTCACTCTACTCTACTACTCTAGAAGAGTCGTGTTGCTTGTTACTGTTTTGCCAGGGCAGAACATGTGTTAAGAAAGAGAAAAGCTAAATAACTACAAACCTTCAAAGGCTGTTTTTTGTGTTAGTTACCTTCAGCTTGTCTCAGTCTGCAGCATTAATACAAGAACAGTTGGGGAACCTACAGTAACTCCCTTAACAAACAGTAATTCAGACAATATTATGATTTCTGTCTTCAGTTTCTTAAGACAAACAAAGCTGCAAAGTGCATCACGTTTTTCTGCTGCAAATTCTTCTTAATGCCAGAAATATCTGAGACACTAGAT
>NW_019451741.1:0-726 GCF_002814215.2 Seriola lalandi dorsalis | reverse complement strand
ACATTCTGTGGCAAGCTGTCATTGAATACACTCGATGCTAACACAGTTCTTTCATAAAGGGGATATGAAGAAAGAAAAAAAAAAAAAAATCCGACCTATCATTAGCTCAATCTCCATATTGGTGGAGTCTGCTAGTGTCTAGTCAGGTTAAATCTGTCTCAATATAGACATGGATATTAAATGTAATTTCTGCTGCAAGATTGTGTCAGGTAATGAGAGAAGCAGAAAGGATGTGGCAGTGAAAAGATGAATGCCTGACATCGGTTCAGAAAACATCATACGCAATAGAGATGTCAGGCTATTATGAAAAGTGCCTGCTTCCCGTTTGTTTTGGCTGACTTCACCAGAAAAACCGAGAGGAAGTGGCACGACCTGCTGTCCTGCCTTCTGAGTCCGAGTCGCCAGAAATGTACTGCAACCAGTCTGCGTTGGACTCCTCCCTTCCTCTCACTCACTCTTTTCCGCTCTTTCACTCCGTCTCTTTATTTTCTCAGCAAATTTGTGCACGTGTCAGTTTTGATATATGCATCGATGCTCTGGCTGGAAGAGGATTCTTGTAAGTTGCATCCTGGCAGCCCAAATGTGCTGTCCAAGAAAAGGTCTTATTGGCTTATCGTGTGCTGAGAAGACCCATTCACATAATCCTTAAGCAGCTAGAATCCAGAACATCCATCCCTGTCAGCTATTGTTCTGTTCAGGAAAACCGATAGTGTGTGTGTGTGTGTG
>NW_019451740.1:0-726 GCF_002814215.2 Seriola lalandi dorsalis | reverse complement strand
CGTAGAGGATCGTTACATCCTCTCTGCTATTTCTTCGAGATCCTTCCCTAAGGCCAAAATCTTAAGATTTCACAGACTGAAATGTTTTCTTCCATCACTTACACTCTCTGCATTCAAGTGAAAAACAGTGTGAGTTACAGCAAACTGGCATAAACACCTGAGTTCTGAAAGCATTTAAAGGACTTTGTTGCACTTTGTTGCATGTTGAGTATGTTATGTCTAATTTTATGTTGTTTTCCCCCCTTGCTGTAAGCTGAGATTTTTTGATGTCAATGAAACAAGTGTTAACAAGATTTTTGAGTGTAGAGTCATTGCGGCACGTACTGTTAGAAAAACAAATAGTGTAGTTCCAAGTACTATAAAAATGATTACTTAAAGCCGCAGTAAGAAAGCTTGGTGTACGTGTGGATTTTGGGAGAAAATGTAAACAATTACACTTTCTTTGTTGTGGAGGGGCTTTTGAGCCCTGTCTTCAAAGCCTTCCCACCAATGGAAGTCCACATGCAAAGTTTAAACACAATGGCTTATACACAAGTAAGAGCAAAAACAATTTCAGTAGGCTATCATTATCATTGTAGGATGTTTATTTTGTGCAAGGCTACATTAAATGTTACAGGCCTCCACTTATTTGAACAGAAGCAAACAGGAGGTATAATATTGCCTTTGAGTTACACTGAGGGCGACAACATTTTGGAAAATTAGGCATGCTGAATCTGCTATTAGCAG
>NW_019451739.1:0-774 GCF_002814215.2 Seriola lalandi dorsalis | reverse complement strand
ACCGTGCCGTTGGTGCACGTTGGGATGATTTCCACCTTGTTCCTCAGCCATCGCCATGGAGACGAGCCACCGGACTGCTCGCAGGTGAAGGAGACGGACTCGTACTCAAAGAACTGCAGTCTGGACGGAAAGATGTTTGGAAAAGCTGCATCTGAGATTAACGGAGAACATCAGATCACAAATATTAGAAAAAAACAAGAGGCATTCATCGAAGAATTTGGTGACTAAGACTTTAGGACCAAATGTTTTCATCTGGAAGGAGCATGAAACAAACATGGAACTGATTGTGTGAATATCTGTCAGATTGAGGAGATTTAAATTAAATTAAACATTTGTTGGTAGAATGCTTTATTTTATTAGTTTGCAATTTCTTATTAATTTCCTAATATTTCCCAGTATGTTCTCTGTAAAGCACTCTGCAGTATATTATATATTACAGACACATCAGTATCTTCCAATAACAAACTTTCCATTTACACCCAAGTCAATATTAATGGTTTTTTTGGAAACTATATTTTCCATATATATTTTGAACTGCTTGCCCTGAATAAAAGACTCTAGGTCTCGCTGTTAGAACCAACTTATGTCGTTCATTAGACGCAGTTCTGCTCTGTTCTTTAAGTTCACATGGATCAAACAGCTGATCTTGTTTGAGGGAGATGCACAAAAGACGGACGGTGAAAAGTAATCTATTACTCAAAACAAGTTAAACAACATGCATATTATATTTAAGTCTGCAGGTAAATCATTAAGTGTCTGCGACTCACCTGCTCT
>NW_019451738.1:0-726 GCF_002814215.2 Seriola lalandi dorsalis | reverse complement strand
TGTTGTTGTTGTTGTTGCGGTTGGCGCTCTGGCAGCCGATCATCAAGGTGATACCACTTGTTGTTGGATCTGATGAGGGAGGGAGTGATAAAGTAGGTTTGGGGAGTGACAATGAAGTAGCCCTCTGGAGTTGGGTAGATCTTCCTCTCTCGCACCAGCATGTTCAGAGTATGTCGCAGAACCTCTGAGCTGGGTGTAGGCACGCCTGCAGGGAACAGATTACACTGAGTTGATTCACAGTTTTATATACTCATTTTTAAGTGATGTGATTTATTTTACAATAGTTTAAATACAGGACATTGTGAACATTTTGTTGCCACCTTGGAACAATTTGGTAATGAAAACGAACAGGTCATAATTTAAGAAATGTCTCTGTGTGAGAACTGCTATCAGATAATCATGGTGAGGTCTCCAGAAAAAACACCTCAGTTTAATTGGACCTGATTAATGGTCACATCATGCATGCAAAATTGCCTGCTAATCAAATCCATAGTATTTTTCAACCTCAGAAACAATTTCCCATTAATGTACCCATTACATTTCTCACATCACAAAAACACAAAATCTCCCAAGTGTATGACAGTATCACATACTGTACACATGGTAAATATATCTTCTATTCCAACATGTTAATTGAAGCCAAATTGCCAAATCAGTGGATTATGTATGCACCATTCCAACATGGAAATAATTTAGATGTCTCATACTGTGTTTTATACCTATTTC
>NW_019451737.1:0-787 GCF_002814215.2 Seriola lalandi dorsalis | reverse complement strand
ACTCTCAGAGTCCAGAGTTGCTGCTTCTCTCTGTTTTATATCACTGTGAACTGAAGGTCTTCCAGGTTAAGGAGACGTCACCTTTGACCTTTGGCTCTGAGGAATCGCGATGGGCATGTTTTACTTTCTGGGATTTCACCAAGAGAATAATCAATAATAAAAAATAGTTATTGGTTACCAACCCTAAAGCACATGACATGACATGTTAACGTCTCTCCCAGACGACTCGGTGCTGATCCAGAACGGACCAGAAGGAGCTGTTGAAGGAAACCGATACAGAATCAATGAAACAAGTAACCTAGAGTCAGAAAGCAGCTGATCAGATTGTAAAAGAAGTTATTATGACATTATAATCTGTCGCAGTGACAGGTGCACGGACTTTAAACCTGAACCTCATTCAGTATGAAACACACAAATACTAATGTTTGTATTCAGCACAGTCATAGAGGGAGGAGTGTCGCTAACACACAGAACGCAGTGTTGACCCGCAAACCCACAGTGTTTACACTCAGGTTTCATAATGATTTCTCATGGTCAACACAGCTGCTGTCAAGTGCTTTGAATATCGTCAGTGAAGCTTCAACTCACGATTATTGTCACGACCGATTCGTCCGATTATTTCTTTCTTGCTCCCACGAACATTTTGTTTTTGATCAGTCGCCTGAAACACAAAGATATTTAAGTTTACGACAGAATGAGTGATGAATCCTCACACTGCAGGAGCTGCAACCATCAAGCCGTCAAAACAGTTGCTGTAGATATTAAGAGTTTTATCCTGGTACTTGTC
>NW_019451736.1:0-676 GCF_002814215.2 Seriola lalandi dorsalis | reverse complement strand
GGGGGGGGGGGGGGGGGGTGAAGTGTCACTGGAACAGGGAGGGAAAACAAGGGGCTGTGACTGTTAAAGGTTCTCTGGTGTTCTCAGGCTTCAAGTCACAGCGATTGATTGTACATCATGTTCTGAACTCAGGTGACCCACATGCAAAAGTGTACCTGAACACAGACACACACACACACACACAGCTGCAGAACGAGGCCAGAGAGAGAGAGAGAGCTCAGTGCATCATGGGAGTTGCCCCAGCAGTCTAGGCCTTTAGCAGCATCACTGAGGGAGGGTTCAAAGTTCACCTGAGCTCTGACTATAAGCTTTATCAGAGAGACTGTCACTGAAATCACTGAACACATAAACCTGTGTGAATTGATTTTTATTATTGATGACTGATATCTGAGCAAACAACACCATGTTCCTGCAGGAGTGTTTGAGTCCAGTGTTCCCGCTCTTTTAGCTCCGGCTTTGGTCTCCACCTGCTCCACGTCCCTCACCAGCTGGTCTCTGGTTTTGTTGCTTCGTTTTGTTTTTTTGTTTTTTTTCCCTCCGACATCTTTAATCCTTTAAATGTGTCCTTTATTTATTCATTTATTTATTTATTCATTTATGTATTTTGATGAGGCAAGAAAAAGACAAAATGGGTGACGTAAGATAGCATAGCATAGCATAGCATAGCATAGCATAG
>NW_019451735.1:0-726 GCF_002814215.2 Seriola lalandi dorsalis | reverse complement strand
AACTGCTATAACTTGTTTATCATTGTTTTTATTTATAAAGTGTTAACAGTGAATTTATAACCTAATTATAAACCATTTGTAAATCCTTTATAAGGGTCGTTTTATTGTAAAGTTTTACCAAAAAATCACATTGTGATTATTTTCGACAGATGTTTTAATATAATTCATGATGAATTTTTTTTTCCTTTCATTTTCACTGGAAAAAAATATATAAAAATGATGATGATGTAATTTTTGTTGAGGTCTGTACCAAACAAACATATGACCTGTAGACCTGGGCGTCTCTGTAGCAACACTATAGTTCATTTATGGTCTGTATTGACCCTGTGATAGTTAATTACAAGATTACAGTTGTTACTGAGAATTTATAGCTGTTATTGTTGCTTTAAGCAACTGTGGCCACTAGAGGGCAGAAAGATACCAACAACAAAAAAAGGCAGAGACAGTCTAGTGAACTATAACCTGACACAGCTGCTGTGGCTAACCTGTTAGCAAGCTGTTGTCTACTAGCACATCCAGCAGACACAGTCAGCAGTAAATCAGTCTCACCTCTTGATTCGTTCTGGAGCTTCGATAATATCAGACGATCTTGATGAACAGATGGAGACGCTGAGCTGTCATGGATTTGATTCCCATTAGGACTTTAATAATAATAATAATAATAATAATAATAATAATAATAATGATAATTGCAGCTCAAAGTGCTTCACAGAAGAATTAAAATCA
>NW_019451734.1:0-1015 GCF_002814215.2 Seriola lalandi dorsalis | reverse complement strand
ATGCCTTACTATACAATGTCATTTGATGCCTTACCATACAATGATGTTTTTATGACTTTTTATGCCCTAATAAACTATGATGTTTTTTTCACTTTTTATGCCAAACTCTACTATGAAATAATTTGGCATTTTTATGCTTTACATTATCATTTCGTCTTATACCTTACAATATTATGATATCTTTATGACCTTTTATGCTTTAATATACTATGATGTTTTTTGACGTTTTTATGCCAAACTATACCGTAACGTTTCTAGCATTTTCATGTTTTATTTTTCTATGTTGTTTGTTGCGTTACCATACTATGACCTTTTTATGACCTTTCATGCCTTAATATACTATAATGTTTTTTTGTGTTTTTATGCCATACTATACTGTGACGTTTTTTGGCATTTTTATGCCTTGATATATCATTTTGTCTCATTCCTTACCACACTATGACCTTTTCATGACCTTTTATGCCTTAATATACTATGATGTTTTTTGACATTTTCATGCCAAACTATACTGTGACATTTTTATGTCATTTTTATGCCTTACCCAACTATGACATTTTTATGACTTTTTATGCTTTACAATATAATTTCGTATCATGCCTTGCCATACTATGATGTTTTCATGACCTTTTATCCCTTAATATACTATGATGTTTTTTTATGTTTTATGCCATACTATAGTATTACGTTTTTTGGCATTTTTATGCCTTACTATATCTTTTCCTCTTATGCCTTGCTATACTATGACCTTTTTATGACCTTTCATGCTTTAATAAAATATGATGTTTTTTTGACGCTTTTGAGCCTTGTTATGCCATACTATTCGATGTCGTTTGATGCCTTACCATACTATGACCTTTTTATGATGTTTCATGCTTTAATATACTATAATGCTTTTTTGACTTTTTATGCCAAAATATACTATTACATTTTTGGGCCTCGTTATGCCTTACTATAAAATGTTGTTTGATGCTTTACCATACATTGACATTTTCATGACCTTTTATGCCTTAATATA
>NW_019451733.1:0-795 GCF_002814215.2 Seriola lalandi dorsalis | reverse complement strand
GGCAGCTGCTGGTAGCGAAGTACTCTTTTGATGCACTTTGCCTTAGTGTTTCCATACTTTATACTTCTACTCCACTACATTTCAAAGGAAATTTGTCTATGTCTATAGTGGCTAAATAAACCCAACTATAACAATGGATGTTAATGTATCAATAACAAACCAGTAATTTAATATTGGACCACATGCAAAAATACCATGTGTTGACACTGGGCAAAAGTCCAGTTCTTTTTTAACAGGCATATTTAAAATAAGTGTTCTGAATAAAGCAAGTAGGAGCCATGTATTTGATTTGTGTGATAATCCTCTGAGCACTGGGGGGTGTATGGGAAGGCTGAGGCTGTCCACAGAAAATTTAAGCCACAAAGCAGTTAAACACAGGTGTTGCTCATTGTAAATGAGTCATACTTAGTGGCTGTTTTTTTGTTTAACTTTGAATAAAAATCTTATTGGAAGTTAAGGACATTACAGATTGCAGATACAAGATGATAAATGTATCATGATACAGAGCATTAGTAAGGACTGGATATCATTATTTCAAGGACATGTCTAAACGATTAGAGTTTCAGTGAGCAGCTGGGATAGGAAGTATAGGACTATACTATACTACATTATAGTACAGAGCACAAACAATACTTGATTTCTGAGGCTGATACCAATATTGAGACTGTAGAGGTAGGCCTACAAATGAATGATAAAACCTATTTTTTATATTAGTTTTTTAACATAAATGCACAACATGGTGCACATTTTTGATAACGATCCCTTACATTTGACCAATAACATACATACTGAACA
>NW_019451732.1:0-799 GCF_002814215.2 Seriola lalandi dorsalis | reverse complement strand
GAGGGAGGAAAGGAGGGGGGACAGGAGAAGGGGGGGGGGTAATGACAGCCGTTCGGCAGAATCTCATGAAACATTGATGAAGAAGAGGAGGAGGAGAAAGAGGAGAAGAGGAAGAGAGAGAGAGAGAGAGATGACAGTGTGGTTTATCTTCCAGACCATGTTAGACACACCCCTCCCCTCTATTAATCCTCACACACACACACACACACACACACACACGCAGCTCGGGGGGCTCCCAAACAACCGAGACGTCCTCTGATTGGCTGGCTCGGGACAACAGAAGCAGGAGAGGGGGATGCTGGTTGTGTGTGTGTGTGGGTGTGTGTGTGTGTGTGTGTGTGTGTGTGATTTCTGTTACATCTTCATATTTGAATCACCAATCAATAAACCTAATGGAGACGGGAGTGAAGCCCCGCCCACCTCGTGGCTGAAAACAAAGGCTCCTATTGATGGACAGGTCCGACAGGAAGTAACACCGGGCGCACGCTGAATTTAAAAATTGAAGTCAGTATTTGAAATCTTTGTTCAATCAGGTCGTCTGACTCAGAACGACATCTGTTTTTAAAGAAAGAGAAGAAGAAGAAAAGACGACCACAAAACAGAAATAACACGACGAGACACGATTAATAAGAGTCATAAAAAATATAATATAATAATAAAGATTTAAAATCCCTGAGGGGGATGAAGGACTGCAGTCTGAGGTTAAACTGATTCTCTGCTTCGATGATTTAAATGTGAAAAGAGACGTGAAGCAGTTTGATAGATGAATCCTGAGGCGATGGCGATGGCGCCCTTAAGA
>NW_019451731.1:0-740 GCF_002814215.2 Seriola lalandi dorsalis | reverse complement strand
TTATAAAAAAAAAGCCCCAAGGGTACGCTCAGTGGTCCCAGAAAGAGCTGGTGTATTTCTACAAGAACTAAAGGAAATACAATAATAATCACAAGGACGCACAGTAACTGATAATCAATAATTTACAAGTGACAACTCTCTATATCATTCTCTTATTTCCTTATTTCTCCCTCCCTCTGTAGTTGAGTTTCCATCCATTAAAATGACTTCCACTTAACCACTGCAGAAGAAGAAGATGCGACGAGATGACATAATTAAGAGATCTAATGTTTTCGTTGGTCACTATTTTTTTGGTTCTCCACAGCAATGGACGGTACATCATGATTTGTTTGCTAACTCTTTCGATTGCACCTCATCACATTTTGCTTTTATCGATAGACCGACTCACCCACCTCAGTAAAGTAGAAAAACTTTTTTTTTTCATATGTCCAGTTCTTCCACTCAAATGAAAATGTGTATAACAACAAGTGGATGAAAATAGCTTGTCAATCAGTCTCTCAAACACACACACTCACACACTCACACACAACCCCATGAGGTATATCCAATGTGTGATGTGCCTGTGAAGTGTTTATTAGATTAACCCTAATCCTCTTGAGAGGGGCGGAAAGCCTGTCATCTCCACCTGATCGCAAGGGAAGCTTGTTCATCTCTCACACACACACACACACACACACACACACACACACACACACACACACACACACACAGATCATATTGGCACAGATTATTACGGTGCC
>NW_019451730.1:0-727 GCF_002814215.2 Seriola lalandi dorsalis | reverse complement strand
CCAGTGTCTCTTAGCTGGAAGCAGTAGCTTGCCTGTTGGGTCCAGGCAACGTTATGATAATGAGCGATGACGCTGTTCGGCTGCAACCGATCGGATTGCAGAAATGCTCCGCTCTTGAGAACACTAGAGGACACAACCGTGTAAACTTTTATTCCCAACAAACATTTATTAGCTTTTCTATTTCATCCACGTCAGAGCGCCTACAAAAACTTCAACAGCGTCCTCGGCACGGCCACCAGAGGTTTTTGCAGTGTAATGTAAATATATTCAGTATAGTAGGAGAAGTAGGACACTGCTCACAGAAGCAGCGGGAAGTTTTAGTAGCAGGCGAAAAGTCTTTTCAGCACATGGAAAGAAATTGTGTGAAAACAGGATCCTAATGTTCAGTTTAGTCTGTATTCCATGTTTACATGAGTGACAGGTGTGAAATAAACAATCCTGAGGTTTTGACAGGTTTTTAATTAACAGTACAGGCTTTCCCCACCTGAGGCGTGAAGATTTTGGGGTTGGACAGGAAGTGATGGCGGAACACTTTGATGATGAGGTCGAGCTCTCGGAGGTACTGCCGCTCCTCTGCGATTTCAAGCCTCACCAGGTCGTCGTACGTGAGCTCCCCGGAGGACGACGGCTCCTCTGTGCACTGAGACATCAGGCCGATGTCTTCCTCCTGGTCGAACATGTCCATCAACACCTGGACACAAAATAATTATCGGTCAAGAGACAATCG
>NW_019451729.1:0-965 GCF_002814215.2 Seriola lalandi dorsalis | reverse complement strand
TTCCGCGTTGCTCGGGGCAACAGGGTTACAGGGTTGTTTCCGTGGAGCTCTGTCTTTGTCCTTCTTGTCCAGAGGTTTCAGGTGACAGGTCAAGACCAGGTCCCTGACAGAGACAAGATCACATGTAAGAGTCAGCTTGGTTACATTTCCAGGACCCTGGAATATTAACCTTAACAATATTTCAAGGAGCTCGCTCAAGGCCCCTTGAAATACCTGGAAGGACCCTGAGAGCCTTTGAGAGTTTCTTGAAACTCCTTCAAGGAGTTCTGGAGTCCTCCAAAACATTTCCAGGAAGTCTTGAGGTAGACTCCTGGAAGTCTTGAGGTATCCCAGGACACTTCTGAAGCACTCTGGGTATTGTAGTTAGTTGGTTCAGAACGATGCTGCATTCCTACATGACACTTAAAGGATCCTTGAGGGAATTTCAAGGATGATTTTGAAGGCTCCAGGGTTTTTTAAAGACATTCCAGGAGTCCTTGAAGGAGTTCCAGCATACTTTACAGGGATCCTTTGGTCAGCAGAGGGCTCCTTCAATGAGTCCTAGAAAGTCCTGGAGATGTTTCAAGACCCCTGCAGTTACCTGAACTCCCTGTAGGAGGCGACTCCCTGGCTGACTGCTCTCAGTTTGGCCTCGTTCTCTCTCTGGTGTTTCCGCTCAGACTCCACCGCCGCCTGCAGCTCGCGCTCCAACGCCGAGAAGTCGATGACATCACGCTCTGACATCGCCATCACCTGATGATGTCAGACAGTAACATTAAATAACATGGAGCTGGTTCATCACAACAGGTTCATGTCTCAGTCAAATATCAGTCCATGAGACCAGGTGAGCGGCCTGTCAGTCACGTGTTGTGTCCATGACGACAGACTGTTGATGTGTTGAGACTCTTCACTTGGATCCGGATCACGGTGTAAACCCGGTCCCGGAACACCTGAGGTGACCCCGCTGTTTCAAACAGCAGTGAACG
>NW_019451728.1:0-885 GCF_002814215.2 Seriola lalandi dorsalis | reverse complement strand
GTCTCCTGGAATGTTTTTCAATTAATGGGTGTGCCTTGTCAAAAGTTAATTAATGGAATTTGTTGCCTTCTTGATGTGTTTGACACCATCAGTTGTGTTGTTGTAATGTCGGTGTACAGTAAATAGCTCTATTGGAGAACTGCACTAATACATATTACGTCAAGAACTGATCAATGAAGTAAAGAGAAATAACAACCCATCATTCCTTCATCTGCTTCAAATACAGAGCTGAAAACCACCAAGGTGTAAGAAGTAGATACTAGATAAAAGTCAATGTTGAGCTTCTGTCAGACAAACACACTGACACATGATCATAGAGGATATGATGTCACTGACAGGCGACCAATGAAATGTTCCCATGATTAAAATCACAGATTTCTCTGGTTTGAGAATTGATGGACTCAACTCAATAACATATAGAACAAAGGTCTAGTTGTTTTTATAGATTATAACTTTAAGACATGAGGCTCAGTCAGAATGACTGAATAAATCCAAATTAATCTGCAACAAGCATCAAACGCTGTGATGAAACTGGCTCTCATGAGGACCAACCCAGGAAAGGACCAAGACTGACCTCCGCTGCAGAGGAGAAGGTCATTAGTTACCAGCCTCCGGAAAACGCCAATTAACAGCAGCTCAGATTTGAGCCGACATGAATGTTTCAGAGGTCAAGCAGCAGACACATTTCAACATCAGCTGTCTGGACGATACTGTGTGAATCAGGAATTCATGGTCAAACTGCTGTAAAGAAACCACAACTGAGGGAGGCCAAGAAGAAGAAGAAGAGAATTTCTTGGGCTAAAAAACACAAGGACTGGACATTAGACTTTGGTTCCAACTACTGTGTCTTTGTGAGACGCAGAAAAGGGGAGCGGATGGTATCTG
>NW_019451727.1:0-836 GCF_002814215.2 Seriola lalandi dorsalis | reverse complement strand
CATTTAAGAAATTGATTTAAGGAACTATTTATAAGTTTTGCTCTTGCTACTAGCTAACGTTAGCATTAGCAGCTGTTTACTTACCAGTCTAGAACAAACACTGAGAGTTCAGCATCAACCCTCTTTCCTTCACTCACCAACATCTGTCTCCAGAGGTGGAAACTGACACCAATGTTGACTCTTGTTTAGCTTCTTTCTCTACCACTTCTTCTCTTCTACTGAAGTTAGCATGCTAACCAGCTAGCTCCACGCACAGTCACTGTAGCGTCCAGTCTGAGACAGCAGCTCAGCTCAGAGGAGCAATGCGACCACGGCTGAAGCTCCCGCAGAGACTGGTCAGTAAACAGCTGTTGATGCTAACGTTAGCTATGTAGCAATAGCAAAACGTGCAAATAGCCCCAAACTTAAAGCGATTGTGTCCTTCCATGACAGGTTTGTGTGGGTCAGCTGTTTTATACATCTGGTACAATCTGTAGCTAATGGGCTAAAAATCACTGGATGGTCCATGAACTAATGACCTCTGACATCTGACCTCTGACCTCCCTGTGGAACCATCTGATAACCAGTGGGCTCGCTGCTTCACACACACACACACACACAGAGGGAGGAGACATTGTGTGAAACAACTTTGTTTGAAAACTTTGTTTCCATAGCAACCGCCCACCACTCCAAAAAAACGTGGCGTGTGCAGCTTCTGAACATAAAAGAAAAGAAGTTGCCGTTTCGGTCTCATGACTCACGTGTCCCCGTCTCCCCCTCAGGACGAACACACACCAGGGGAGCGTCAGCTGGTCTGTTGTTAACCCCTTCACTCCACGGTGAAGACATGAAACAGG
>NW_019451726.1:0-793 GCF_002814215.2 Seriola lalandi dorsalis | reverse complement strand
TTACAAATACACTTTCTTCAATCACACAAACTGATGACTTTCACTGCTAAAAATGTGGAACAAATTAGGCTGAATCGCAGTTCTGGTGATCAGAACCCTTATTTTTTCTTAACATTCTGACACATGCATTATTTAGCAAAGACTGTAAATAATTTTCCAATTTTTAGCACAAAGTAGCAAAAAATATTTTATGGCCTTTTGCATTTTATCTAAAAAAGAATCAAGCGGTGACATTTACGAACAGAGACAAGAAAAGGTGGCAGGCAGAGATCATGGTAAAGATACCATAGAATGGTATGGACACAGTAAAGCAAACGGCGGCCAACACAAGACATAATCACAGTTGGATCGAAGTGCAAGATAAGCTTTTTATTTCCTCATAGGATCTGTTAACTTACATTTCAAGGTTTTCAAAAAAATATTGCTGAAAATGCTGAAAACCACCAGCCTTTAAGATGAAAGCAAAGGGCTGCAGTTTTCAAATAGTATCATTTTCCAAGAAAGCACTTGTCAACAGATC
The DNA here is from genome assembly GCF_002814215.2 of Seriola lalandi dorsalis. Lineage (NCBI taxonomy): Eukaryota > Metazoa > Chordata > Actinopteri > Carangiformes > Carangidae > Seriola > Seriola lalandi. The sequence goes on along the minus strand of NW_019451726.1, from coordinate 273 downwards.
AACTCTGACTTCTGACACGCGAGAAAACAGTCTTGCACTTTTCGATAAAGGCCATATCCAAAATGAAATATTTTTTGTCAAGTTGCTACAAAAAGAAAAAAGACCTAAGAGAAAATTCTTTAAACTACTGGATCTTGTATATATCAGCATCAAATCCTATTCTCTTATGTGCATCTGAGCAAGCGTATTTGTGTTTCCCATTATGGCCAGAACATGTGTTATGCTGTATATCGTGTGGATGTGTGTGAGTCTAGGCCGTGGTGTATGTCTGCA
>NW_019451725.1:0-815 GCF_002814215.2 Seriola lalandi dorsalis | reverse complement strand
TGGGAATGAGGAGGAAAGTCTGAGGACATCTGGTGTATGGATGAGTAAGGGAAAGTCTGAAAGGGAGAAAAAGTGTCCTGGGAGAAGTGAAATGGGCTGGAGACAGGAGCACAGGGGAACAGAGGAAGCAGATTGTGATATACAGTACGTGAATAATGAGATTAAAATAACGCAATTGTGTTCTTGGAAAAGACAACCCTCAATAATTATTTAAATTATTCATAACCGGATCCTTAATAATTTACAAATGGATGTTAAGATTCTTAATAATGATTCCATTATGGTTGTCTTTACCATCACAATGCATTTAGAGCCCTTAGTACTTCAATGTACAGTGCTCTTGCTCCTATAAATGAAAATGCTTTTCCTTCAGCATGTACAGTGTGTGGATTTGTGTTTGCGTCTACTCATGTGGGTGTTCCTTTGTGTTAGTGTGAGGGTGCGGTCATGTCCATTATGTTTGAATTCCAAGTAAACACAGAAAGTGTTGACATACACACACAACATGTTCATACATCTTGAGTCTCAAAGTTCATTCTAGTCCAGAAACAGTAGCTGAGAAAAGTTAGGTCCATTTAATAGCTGCCTCAGAGCTTTTGATCATATAACATGGTCTTCATTAGTAGATGGAATTTGTCCACTTCTCACAGAACTGCAGATGTTCACATTTCCATTTTTTCCTGAGCACTTAAAGGAGCCTCTCGCCCATTGTTACCTTAAGCACTAGCTAACGTTAGCTTCGAAATGGAGCACAAAACAAAACGTCTGTTCTTCACAGCCTGTTACTTTGTAGAGTTTATGTGCCTTATCTACAG
>NW_019451724.1:0-760 GCF_002814215.2 Seriola lalandi dorsalis | reverse complement strand
AAATCTCCAAATACTGAGTATTGCACAGAGATTAACTCATTATAAACTCATTATATTGACATAGACAGTTTATAAAGTGTAGATCATAATGCATATTGAGATTTCATGGGAATAAAGTCATCCAAAAATGATGCTTTATCATTATCATTATTATTATTGTTATTGACTCCTGAAATTGATAAAATTGGAGTGAGCCTTCAAAGGCCTAGACAGTAATCAGAAGCACCCCTCCAGTCTGACTGCACAAAAGGAGTGAAATTAAGACCAGACCAGGCTGTGGACAGGGCTTAATCCACAGCAGATTCTCCTCTCAGCTTGAATAAAGCTTTGCAGCGTGGCTCTCCACTACGTCTGCTTGCTCTGGTAACAAGCCTCTTCTGTGACCGGGGAAGAAAAAATTCATAAGCAAGGCAAAGGTAGGGATAACCTCCCTCCCTTCCTCTTTAAATAGAGGCATGCTGAGCTTCACTGGAGAGGGTGGCAGTAGGGGGGCACTGGGGAGTATTCAAGCCCCTCTCCCCCTCACTCCTGTCATGGTTTGTTCTCCATACATACCTGCCTTCAGTTGTTTTCCACTCATCACTCCCTTGCTCACCCCATCTGCCAGCCACACCCACCTCGTCAGTCACTTCATTCACCTGTTCACTCAGCTGCAGCTCTTCAGCAATCAAGCCTGGTTAAAAGCTCCACTCTCCTCCACACTCACTGCCAGATTGTTCTTTGTTCCCATGAAAGACTTTCCAGCGTTTACTCTTCATCT
>NW_019451723.1:0-757 GCF_002814215.2 Seriola lalandi dorsalis | reverse complement strand
ACAATTCAAAATGCAAATACACACTCATGTGCTTATAACCCAAAAGTACGAAAATATCAAGGGTAACAAAATTTAGACTAATGCTGATTTACAATTAATATTAGAGAGGAAAGTCAGGGAGAACCCAGGCCGCTGCGATTAGGATTAAGCCTTAATCACATATGCTCTAGCTGGTAAACCACCAGAGCGCCATACTGCTGTCTGCTGCACACAGAGCTTGTCAGTCTGTTGCTCACTGGAGGCTGTAACTGCTTTGGTTTTACTTGACATTACATTATTCACAGCACTTTGAGGAGATAACATGAACGAAAATACGGGACGAATTGCGTCCTGTGTTGAATCAATACGGGACGCAATGTGCCCCACATTTTATTTTCAAATACGGGACGATCCAGGACGGGTGGCAACCCTACCCCCAGCTCTCATATTCAAGATGTAGTATCATCATCATCGTATAGTATTTTACGGTCTCAGTACATTTACAGATACAGTGTGAACAAGACCTGAGTGTGTAAACATACTAGTGTGTGTGTGTGTGTGAGTGTAAGTTACGTGTTTCCGCATTTCCACCGCAGGAACTTACCACAGGAACCAGGAACCTTTTGAGGAACCATGCGCGTTTCCTGCGCAGGAACCTGGGTCTAAATTTAGTTCCGGCGTAACTGATCGACCCCCAAAAAAGTCCCTGGTCGGGGGGTAGTACTTTCCAAAGGTTCAGGAACTTTGGGGGGTGTGGTCTGCAGTGCTGAACATTTCT
>NW_019451722.1:0-831 GCF_002814215.2 Seriola lalandi dorsalis | reverse complement strand
CTGGCTCTGTGGCTGAACACAGGACATTTTACTCCAGCTGAACAGCAGCTAATTCAAAGCTGAGGAACCTCCTTACACATTAATTATCATCAAGTCCAGTCAAAAAAAAACTATAGAAAAACAAATCTTCAGATTCAGATTAAATATTCCTTTATGGTTTAAATGTTTCTCCCACTTCTTGTGCTAAACAACCTGTTTAAAAAAACTCATGTGATTATCTGTGAAACGTCACAGAGAATCCTCGCTCATTAAACCTGGAGAGATACACTGAGAACACTGAAGCCAGAATCTCTCATAAAGCATATTGTTGTTATTTCTACACATACAGCTGTAGGGTCTGTCATTGCTCCAGCGGTCTAACAAACACAATTTAGGCAGACTCTATTTGCACCCAGGTGTCTGATGCTATTTGCATCCAGGGTGGATTGGCAATGTGGCTATTTACACCCGGGCTCCTTCAATGAGACACATGAAGTTCTGGCAGAAGCTCTTGGGTTTAGGTTGTGAAAGGGTCTTTTTTATCCCAATGATCTTTTCCTCAATCTAACCTAGGATTCGTTGCAGAAGCCTAACCAAACTGTGATTGACAATAAAATAAAAGTAGGAAAAAAAAACAATAAGATGAGTCTAAACAGAAAAACATGTATCATTCTTTTTATTTCACACAGGAATCAAAGCTCAGGCTCCCAGGGAGAAGTCTATGCTTGACTAATTCATCCCCCACAACCTCCTCCCTATGTGCACGTTTACAACACATCCCGGCATATGGCGCTTATTAAACGGTAAAACTACACGTCCTGCCTGCCGATTTTAACGGTGCAAAAAACAAGG
>NW_019451721.1:0-751 GCF_002814215.2 Seriola lalandi dorsalis | reverse complement strand
ACATTTCTGCACATGATATGGAAATGAGCTCTCCAGAGACTATTAACTGTGTATTACATTTAAAGCTTTAGGATATTTAACTTTAAAGAAACATTTAACTAATGGTGGATAAAAGGTGATATGAGTATTAACTCAGTATAAGCTTATGACTTGAACTCTAGTCTACAGCATTAATGATTGATGCTAAAAAAACACTTCCTAAAACAAATGTGGGTACATACAGTAGCTAATGTAAAAATGTAAAAAAATTAAAAAATGTAAAAAAATAAAAGATCAAGGCCAAGTGTAAATAAAATATCACATAAACACGATATAAACAGTAATAGTCATTCATGAGTCCCAATTTTTGATTTTTAACAGGTGTATAATACCTTGTATATCATTTTGAAGTAGTAATTTTGCCCTCTGCATTTCTCTCTGACCAACCGGCACCTGCCACTGTTTTTCCATATATCCTGTGATTGAATTCAATGACAACTGGGCAAACTGCATTTGTTCAGGAAGATCATATGATACACTTCCAAAGCTCCAGAACAGCTACAATTGGATCCTGCAGGGAATTTGTTTTATTAGCTGCTGTTTCCAAGGTCACAGTCCTTTCGATCTCAATCACTGTATGATGTAGCATCAAGACTTCCCTTCTTTGCATGAGTAAGAGCCTCTGTTTGCAGTGGCTGATCTTGTTGTAAGTCAATCAAATGACTAGAAAGAGATGCAAAATGATTACACAGACATGCAAAACATCCTCAAG
>NW_019451720.1:0-838 GCF_002814215.2 Seriola lalandi dorsalis | reverse complement strand
ATCCACCATAAACAACTTTGCTCTGAATAATAGCCCTGACATTCTCACTGAGTATTTCTGTGCTCAGCTGAGGATCGTTGAAGTGTTGAGTCTGCTCCACGTCTTGTTCTTGGTGATAGAAAGGCGTAATGGCTGTGGAACTGGCAAGGCAGAGCGAATGAAAGGCCTGTCGAAAATTAAGCTATGGCACGCTTCTACTTCTGTCCAAATTCAGTGCATTTAAGTGCAAGGAACAACTGCGCTGCCACAACAAGGTCGTGTGTGTGTGACTTGCCCTCTCAAAATGGCTTATAATGGAAGCAGATCAGAAAAGCAGCAACAGGTGAATGGACTCTTTGGTCCTGTAACTGCTGCTGCTTTTCCACCCACTGAAGATCAGAGCTCCAAAAAGTGTTTGATTTCTTGTGCATAGAATTCACAACATCAGAAAGTCTCCGATTGCAGAAACTAGATGGCGTTCCGTGAGATAATTTGGAGTATATTTATACGTGTGACCCGTTATTAAAACTTATTTAATCCAATTGCCACAATGCAGCAGAGGACCCCAAATATAATATAATACAATAACTTGAATGTACCAAACTATGGAAGATAATTTAAAGGTAATTTGGTCACAGTAATCACAAGTTAGTTACAGTTTTTTCTGTTGTACATACCGAATATGCAGATCCTGTAAAATCAAGGGAAGATGGACTAAACTTCTTTTGAGCCTCTAACATTGATTGAATGGTTGATTTATCCATTGATCAACCTTCAATTTTTATCCTTTTACAGCTGTCCGAGTGAGTGGACGCAGAACTAGAAATTCAGTATTGATCGGCTGCTCCGTACTTTGAGC
>NW_019451718.1:0-930 GCF_002814215.2 Seriola lalandi dorsalis | reverse complement strand
CCAGTATTTCAGCACAATTCATTGTTTTGATCCACTTTAATGTTCTTATGATACGATTTATCTTTTGACATGTGATTCTCCTTCCTCTGGAATGCTCATTGTACTTCTTGATTATAAAGATGTTATTTGAATAAAATGATTACCTTTTAGCCATTTGAGTTGCTGCCACTAACATAGGCTATTAACAATTGCATGAGAAGTACAAATATCTGGTCTACTGCTGAATCACAGGTTTTGATATCATTCCTGTTTTATTTTCAGTCATCTGTCACCTATGAGAACTGGGCTCCAGCCTCCAGATGTGAAGACTCACATGCATAGAAAACAAGATGTTGATTTTGAATCTTATAATATGTTGCAAGGTTCCATCTTCTTCCTTTTTTCATTGGTCGATATTTTTCTATAATATAATATAATAAAAAATATAATTCTGAAATACATTAATTTTTTGATCCAGCTCCCTTGTTGTGTGATTTGCTTCAATAAATATGTAATGATCTTTGTATGATGTTTTTTTTCCAGTTCAATTCAATTCAATTCAATTTTATTTGTAAAGGGACAAAGGTAAGGTCAAGACGTATTATATATATATTATATACAATATACAATATTATAGAGAGAAAGCCAACTGTTCCCACAATGAGCAAGCACTTGGTGACAGTGGGGAGGAAAAACTCCCTTTTAACAGGGAGAAACCTCCAACAAAACTGGACCAACTGTTTTTTGATGCTTAAGAAGAAAAGCTACAGATAAATATGCACAATAAACCTGAGACTCATGGTCTTACAAATAAGTACTGTGTGAAAATCACTACATACAACAACATTTTTACAATGGGGAAAAAGTTTTAACACATGTAAGGAAATTTTGAGGCCGTCCTCCTGTAACATAGCTACAGTATTTTTTATTGTAAGGCAACCTCTAGTGGAC
>NW_019451717.1:0-861 GCF_002814215.2 Seriola lalandi dorsalis | reverse complement strand
GTTCTCAGGATGTCTGGTGTGAGGAGCTCTGAGTTGAGTCCACAGCTTCTCTACTGGATCCAGGTCTGGGATCTGACTGGACCACTCGTGAAAGTGGATTTACTCTGATGTTTAGGGTCATTGTCCTGCTGCATCAGCAGCTTCTACTGAGCTTCAGCAGGTGGATAGACAAATTGATATAAGAAACCTTGATGAACTTGGGAACTTTGACCTTGATGAATTCATTTTCCCTTAATGATACCAAGCTGGTCAGTCCCAGAAGCAGCAAAGCCTCAAATCGAGTGCTTCACCTCTGTGATGATGTTTCCATGTCAGTATGCAATGTTGTTTTTCAGCCAAATGCAGTGTGGAAAGTTCTTCCCAATAGGTTCAATCTTATTACACAAATCATTTTCATTTTGTAGTGTTGTGGAGTGTTATGCTCTTTGACAAACTTCAGACAGGCTGATAAATATTTAATCTCAAATCTTTGAGATGACTCTGTGACCCTTTCAGATTTATGCTCATCAATGCTCGTGAGGCCTGTTTCACATTAGCTTATGTTTCTTGTGCAAAAATAACTCAAAATGTTTAAGTGTTTTACAAGTCAAAGTGTCTCTAACCCACACCACCAGTCTGGTTTCACTGACTGCACAAACTGGTAATGGAATGTAATTAATAAAATGAGTGAATAATGATGAATAAGTAATTTGTAATCCAGGCCTTCTGTTAACAAGACTAACACTCTATGCCATGGTAGTGGTCCAATGGTGCAGCAGTGCTTTAAGCTAAATGCTAACATCTGCATGTTAACATTTAGAATTTTGGCAATTAGCATTAAACACAAAGTACAGGTGAAGCTGATGAGACTGTCAGTACTTT
>NW_019451716.1:0-1030 GCF_002814215.2 Seriola lalandi dorsalis | reverse complement strand
AGTTTTTGGATGAGATCATAAAATTTTAGATCCCAAACCTCTCACAGTTACTTGATGTTTGGTATTAAGTGACTGAGCTGCTTCGAGCTCAGTGACTCTCTGTACTTCCACGTTCATTGTCAGTTTATTGTCGGGAAACTCTTTCATTTTTTTTCCCAGCTTCCTGATAAAGTTAATTTTGAGGTGAACTCTCTCTTATCTTATTTAGTCAGCAATTCAGATTACTTTATTCCTTTATCCATTATTTGTCAGATAACATTTTACAGCATTCACCAACCTTAGAGCACAACTGCAGGTGAGAGGCAGTTTATATTCAACAATTACATATAACTGATACTCTACTACAACGATAGAATATTTTTTAATACAAACGGAGTAATAACATCAGGTTCATCATGTTAGTAGGTAGCAGAGATATTTGTTTGACACAGAATGGTTTTAAGGCATTTTAACTGCTAATACATGAATGGCACAAACTGAGCTAGTTAACAGTTAGCTCACCGCTTACAGAAATTCACCAACAACCCCCGTGAGCAGTTAATATGTCGCCAAGCTTTGAGGATTAAAATATTTTCACAAACATGCAAATGAATTTTGCTTCGGCTTTACAAGTCAAAAAGTATCAGTCTTTGTTTCTGGCTATCTCCACAGTTTAAACAAACCAAAGTGGTTTCTACCTTTGAACCACAGAGGAAAAACACAAGTAGAAACCAGATGAACAGTTTATATTGTTATTTTATGACATGAGTCACTGTGGAGTTCGCCTACTCATGTAATAATAAAAAGATTTATATAGCTCCTAATATATATCTATCCCGGTCAGATTAAAACTTCATACATCCATTTTTTTCCTTATTATTTCTTATGTTTTACTTAGATTTCACCTGTCATTTCTCACATTTCATCTATTTGTTCTTTTCCATACACCTTCTACTTGTTCTTGAAACAACAGCATTTTGGACATAAACTAGATTTCCACTCAATACTGAGGATATTAAATGGCACATACTGGCACGTGTTTGAGGTTAAC
>NW_019451714.1:0-897 GCF_002814215.2 Seriola lalandi dorsalis | reverse complement strand
ACAGATAAGACCAAAGAAAAGTTGTATATACAAATTATTTTCATGAGCTAAATTTGTGGATATGCATTTTTCAGATGAGCCACCAAGTTTTTCAGTGGTACATTTAGTTTATGAACTAGAAGATTTCCTCCACCCATTAAGGTACAACTCAGTTAATGAGAAAAATTCACAATCACCACGTGTTTTTCACTCGACAGCAAAGATCTGCTTAACAAAAATGGTGAATAGGTCAATTATACAATTTTCAGACACATCTTTAAATCCACGAAACCAGTCGTGATTTCAATATAAGAGTTCAGTTCAGTGGGATTGTTCTTGACCTTCGAAACAACAGCTGATAAAACAACTTCAACTCAAGGTCTACTTACTCTATTCAAGAGCTTTCAAACGTTTGACTTTTGATTTCAAATCTTTGACGTTCCTAAACAAGAGGACCAAGTTGAGATCCTTTTTTTCAACTGATCTTGATTTCTTTTAAAATACCTGTTTAGAGGAAAAGTTTAACATTTTGGGAAATATTAGCTTCTTGTTCAGAGTTAGATGAGAGAATTGACTTCACTCTTGTATCTTTGTGATAAATAAGTTTTGCATAAAGGCTGTAGAAAGAGAGAAACAGCTAAGTTGGCTCTGTCCAAAAGCTAACCAGATTTGCCTCACCAATTAGCATGTTAGCATGGTATAACTGTTGTAACCCTCTGTAGAACCACAACTTCCTGTTTTTACACTTTGGAGATTCATAGCCAGCGTACAGTCACCAGAGTGGTGTCAATCTTCTAATCGAAAATTCCTTAACATGTTCAAATATTCTTTAATAAAGTTTACATGTTTTACAAAGTGTTTTACAGCCAGATAAAAAGAATGTACATACCCTAAACATATTTCTCAAACTTCTCAAAG
>NW_019451713.1:0-670 GCF_002814215.2 Seriola lalandi dorsalis | reverse complement strand
TCTGACTTTTTTTATCTCACTATACTATGATGTTTTTTGACACCGTCTGCCTTACTATGACGTTTTTTGAGGTTTTTATGCGTTACTATACTATTACCTTTTTTGACATTATTTGACTGACATTTTATTTGCCTTACTATACTATGACGTTTTTTGACACCGTTTGACTTACTATACTATGACATTCTTTGATGATTTTATGCCTTACTATACTATGACGTTTTTGACATTTTTTGCCTTACTTTATTATGACCTTTTATTTGCCTTACTAAACTATGACGTTTTTTGACATTATTTGCTTCACTATACTATGATGTTTTTTGACACCGTTTGCCTTACTCTATTATGATGTTCGTTGAGGTTTTTATGCCTTACTATACTATGACATTTTTTGACATTATTTGCCTTACTATAATATGATGTTTTTTGACATTATTTGCCTTATTATACTATGACGTTTTTTTAGGTTTTTATGCCTTACTATACGATGACGTTTTTTGACGTTTTTAAGCCTTACTATACTATGACGTTTTTTGAGGTTTTAATGCCTTACTATACTATGATGTTTTTTGACATTATTTGCCTTACTATACTATGACGTTTTTTGAGGTTTTCAAGCCTTACTATATAATGATGTTTTTTTGACACCGTTTGCCTAACTATATTATGA
>NW_019451712.1:0-952 GCF_002814215.2 Seriola lalandi dorsalis | reverse complement strand
AAATCTGAACTGGCTTCTTTTGTAATTGATGAGTGGCAGAATTTGACTGGATTGTTGTACCCCTGTGTGGCCTTTCACAATACAACTACACAAACACAAACACACACTCGAGCTCTCTATCCTTGGCGTGTCCTCTCTGGAGCCTTATCGGTATGCTGAGGCATGAGCTCCATTACCCTGAGTTGGCAGCCAGTCAGGACGAAGGGCCACTCCCTCCTCTTCAGGTATACTAAGGACACTCTTTCTGTTTTGCCATGCCATTTGAGTGATTGGAAACTTCCACAGCTAATACATTAGAGCTGACCCCCATCTCTGTCACCACTGAGTTGGAAGCTGATTTTTGCTACGTCACTAGAGCCACTTGAGGAAAACATGGGGAAGTAAAGCGAAATTGATAAAACTGTACTACAGGTTGGTGATGTTTATGAACAACTTGAAAGATGACTATATAAATAGTATGTGTAGATTTTTTATAATTTTTTATTTAGAATGTTTTTGTAGTGTGACATTTTGACACCATATAATCAATTTTGCACCACAGATGTAGCCAACAGGTCATCCAGCTAATTACACTTAAAGTGATAGTTCAGGTTATTTGATTAGGGGTTGTTACCTGCAGTATGTCTGGGTCAGCACACTCCCAGTTTGGAGAAGCGTTTGAGTGTATGCTGTATTTTGAATATTATCGATGCTTTGTATTGCCATCAAACAGCCCAGAAATCATGACTCAAAGAGCTGATTTGAAGCATAATACAGTGGTAAAGGATGCAGATATTCAAGGGTTGAGTAAATGTAGTGCCAAAGGAAGGGGGGGGGGGGCTTGTAAAGTGCTTAAATAATGCACATATTATAGCATTGTCTTGTCCGAGGTTTGATAATAACACACAAAGCGAAACAGCCAGCTAATGGAAGCATAGGTCTGCCCCAAAAACTAGTAGCTAGCTATATCAGC
>NW_019451711.1:0-812 GCF_002814215.2 Seriola lalandi dorsalis | reverse complement strand
TTGTTGAGAGGTGACCACTGTAAAGGAATGAAGTTTGACAAATAAAGAGTATAAGATTTCTTTTTTTTTTTTTAAATCATCAAATAATTGTAAATTTTCAAGGAAAAAATGTTCCAGCTTCTCTGTTTTTGCCTTTACTTATCTCATATGATATTAATCTGAATATATTTAGGTTTTTGACTGTTGGTCAGACAAAACAGGACATTTGATGTTAGTACATTAAGCAACTGGAAAATAGAATTGGCTTTTTTCCTTATTTTCTGACATTTTAATCATTTTAATCATTAATTTAAACAATTAAGTAAGACAAAAATGACCATATTAATCAATAATAAAAATGGTTGTTATTTGAAAACATCCCCATGACCAGTCCTCAACCTTTGGGCTGGAGGTTTAGAAATATAAACAGCAATTCAATGTCACTCCAGCAAAGCAAAGGGGGAAAAAACTGGATGGAATGATGTATAGATATTGAATGAAGAAGCGATACATGGTCGGTTGCAATCTGTGCTGTGCTTGTAGATAAATGTCGTGCTGAGCATACACACATACAAACAGTTGGCTTCCTCTGCATGTTTTCTCATACCAACTGATACCTGCTTATTGATCCATGTATTGCTCTGAGATCTGACAGGACTGAGTCGATCGCTCAACATGAGAGACCCTTTCATGTTCTCCCATCTGTGGGGCACTGCTATTACTAATGACCAGCAGGGGGTGGGGGGGATTGTAGGGGCAAAAACTAAAGTGAATAGCTGCTTTTAACAATAATTTCAACCTGAAAATAAGAGTGTTTACGAGGTATCAAATGT
>NW_019451710.1:0-810 GCF_002814215.2 Seriola lalandi dorsalis | reverse complement strand
CCAATGCCTTGATGTGCATCTGGGCTTCAGAATGACAAAGATCCTATCTTAAGTAATAAACATAAAAATTTAATAGCTTTTTCAAGAGAAATTCAAATCAACTTGGTGTCCAATTATAATTAATTCCGTGTTCTCTAGGCTTCAACCAATTTTCCTAAAAAAAAACTTGTGTTACTCTTTGTATAGTCCATATTTGAGGTACTGATACTGTAAAGCTGCAGTGTGATTTGGTCGCTGTTTCGGGAAAATGGGAGGGAGGAATTGATGGGGGAATGACCTTTGTGTTCTTTACAATAAACATGATATGCCAAAAAAGGATGCAGAGGAAGAGAAGATTTCAGCAGATTATATAAGAACAGTCTTCAAATGTCAAACTAATATATATCATTTTGCACAGTAAAGTTCAAATATTGTATTTCTCAAAGTGGGGTCCTTGAGGGGGTTCCTGGGGGTCCAAAGCAAAATGGGGAATCATTTATTTTCACTATAATTCTAGTAACACAATGACAGAATGTATGACCATTTTGGTCATGGGTTTTAAAAACCTTATCAGATGGAGGTCTGTGGTCTAATTTGTGTCAGTTTAGGGTCCTTGATGTGAAAAACTTTGAGAACAACTGATTTATGATATTGCAGCATCATGTGCAATACACCTATGACTGCACCTCGAGTGACCCTTCTGTCAAATTTCTGAAGTTTGTAGATGACACAATGGTCATCTGCCTCATCCGAGACGTTGACGGGTCTGCATATAGACGAGAAGAGGAATGGCTGGTCCTCTGATGTGGTTGGAACAACCTGGAGCTAAAC
>NW_019451709.1:0-737 GCF_002814215.2 Seriola lalandi dorsalis | reverse complement strand
TGGTTTTTACAGTTTAGCACTCAGCCGTGAGCCACAAATGACAGCGTTTCATCTCATGTTGAGATAACAACCTCAACTCTGATGTGGGTGTGATTTATTTTATTACAGTAGGTTGTGTAATGTGTTGTGCTGTAAACCTGGTGAGGTGCACTCCCACTCCCAGTGTGGGATTATTCATCATCCTCTCTCTCTCTCTCTCTCTCTCCCCATAATTATGTCACTGTCACATAAAAGTAAGTGTTTGGCATTGACTGTGTCAGCGAAGGCATTGGGACATGACCTTAATGTGTTGTAAGAAGCTTAGATAGCTGAGCTCTGCTTGAAAGCCACTGGTTTTCTCCATTGAGATGATAGAAAGTTAAAGAAAATCTCTGCGTGTGAGTCTTATATACGTCTTGCTTTCGATTCCATGCTCCACTTTTTAATCTTGAAATGATGAAAAGGCTGGGAGTCTCTGCTTTTCTAGAGTCAGTGTTTTCCATTGTTTTTTTTATTGTTTGTGTTGCTCACAAAACAGAAAAGACAAAAAACCTTTTTCATTTTTTCAAAGCGTTGGTTCAACCAAACTCCAAAAGAAAAACTGTCCTCACTCACTTCTAGCATATTTAGTTTTGTTTGATATGTGACTTGTGCTGGCATCCCAACAGTCGGGCTAAAAGAAAATTTGTTTGTGGGGCTCAAAAGATTAAAAACGAAAAAAAAAAAAAGGAACAAGGGGACAGTTGTTCCTTTTTTTT
>NW_019451708.1:0-1069 GCF_002814215.2 Seriola lalandi dorsalis | reverse complement strand
GTCGTTCCCACCGGACGACCCCACTGTCTCTGACGGATCCACGTGGATGAAGGAACGCCTCCTTCAACTAAACCTCTCTCTGACTGAGCTCTTAGTCGATCCGGCTCAGTCTCTTCCTCACGATATCTAGATCAAAACCACCTCTTCATCTTCATCCCTTATCCAAACCAAGGTCGCACTAAACCTGGGTGTCGTGTTTGATGACCATCTCTCCTTCTCTGACCATGTTGCATCGTCTCCTGGTCGAGTCTCTTTGCTCTGTACAACGTCAGCTCTTTGTGCACAGATGATCCTGCTGCCCGTCTGGACTTCAATCAGCCCAAAAGGTCATCAACCTACACTGGCTTCCCACGTCCGCCTGAATCAGATTCAAGTCACTGCTGGGTCTGCAGCATCTACTTGAACTCAATCATTCGGCTTTATGCTCCTTTCTCAGCCGCTGTCGTCTGTCCTCTCCATCCGGTCTCAGTCCTGATGGTGGAACAAGCTGCTGAAGTCTGTCAGAGGACCGTCCCTCTCTATCTCCAACACCCTAACATGTCTAACTAACACTTACACTACCGGATCTCCTCACACTCATTATACTGATGCTATACTGGTACTAGTTTAGTGGTGAGATGCCAACCCTAACCCTGCACCCCAGGGATGGTGGGATTAACACCCAGATAGATCAGATCAATACAAGCTGAAGGGCTGAAAGAACATCAGGTGGGTCTTTGTGAACAGAAGACACAAAGAGAAGGAGAGGACGACTGAAGAAGGGAAGACAGGCTGGGTTAATGTGTTCGCCAGGTTAAGAGGATAAGTGGATAGAGGGATGACGGAGGAGAGTGATGGACTGCATTGTGAAGCGGAGCGCTAGGGTGAACGAGTGCAAGCAGAATTAAAAGAGACAAAAGGAGCGATGGTGGAAACGAGGAGAGAAAAAATGGATTGGGTGAGAAGGAGGAATGAGCCGAGTTCAGGTGAAGAGAGTAGGAGGAGGAAACAGTGATGGAGAGAGCAGGAAGAAGAGGAGAGATTGAAAATGAAGGGATTAGAGAGGGCTGAGGTGAGAAAGAGGGGTGAG
>NW_019451707.1:0-808 GCF_002814215.2 Seriola lalandi dorsalis | reverse complement strand
GGATGCGGATGCGGATGCGGATGCAGATGCGGATGCGAAAGCGGAAGCGGAAGCGGAAGCGGAAGAAGAATAACGCCAGGTGTGTTTACAAGGAATTTTGGGTATGTTTACGAATCGACGTCGTGGCTCGTTTTGGATTTATGGGTGAAATATTTGAGCAGGTAAGCACCTGTAGCTGCAACCTTACTGTATCTGCATGGGGGGGGGGTTTCGGTTTTCTCAGTTTTGACTGAATTGTAGAAACTAATGTCAAGGAGGGAAAAGTGAACATAGGCCAATATAACGAAGTGACAGTGATGACGTCAAAGTTCCTGTGTCCTATTAAAACAGACGGCACGTCAGGTGTGGTAAACATACAGCTTATATAAACCTGCTTTAAACTCCCTGTTAAGTTCAGTACAGTGTTTCCTCTACATTCATTTAGCAGTGGCGGCCCGCCACTACTAAATCATAGCCGCCACACCTTCAAATTTCTTTTATTTTTTTATTTTTTATTTTTTTATTGTCGCAAATGCACCACCGCCACATCTCTCCACCTTCACAGCACAGCCTGTGTGATGATGAGCGCAACAGCGGGGGGAGGGGAGGGAGTGGGGTGGTTGGGGGATCCTATTGGAGTTAATTACTCGCGAGAGCGCGGCCTTGAAAGTGACGTCACGTCAGGCACCAGGTGAGAGTCAGAGAAGTGTAGTCGTGAGGAATAAGGCAGCGAATTACCGGAGAAAAGGTAGATTTATTAGCTAACTTGGGTAAACTAATTGATAGCATTAAGCTAATATCTACACGTCATTATGTATTAACTGCTGAC
>NW_019451706.1:0-965 GCF_002814215.2 Seriola lalandi dorsalis | reverse complement strand
TGAAATATTTCAATAAAGACATCCGGCAAAGGCTTCATAATTTAGGATTTAGAGAAGAGAGAAAGTAAATATCAGAATGAATATTGCTCCCATGGCCAAGACAATCAAAGAAATCGTTGAATCCTCCTCTCCGTATATTCAACACAGGATAGTCTCATCAGCCACAACTATATGTGAGCCAACCAAGGTTGAAGGGAGGATAAAGGGAAGTGAAAGCCCTACTCATTATATACATTATAAATGGGCATGTTAATGTATAGATGCACCATGTGTCACGAATCAAAAAGACCTTCATGATATAATGAATAAAATAATTTACGAAAGTCAGGCACTCAGGAGATTTACCATAAGGCTGTCCACATTAGTAATTGCTCCAGAACTTCTTAGAAAGAATAATGCATGCTCTGCTATATACACAGAGTATCTGACTTTTCTCCCAAAGCAGAGCAGAGTAATTTGTCTCATGGACACTGAGGAGAATGGAGAAAAATGCAAGCACAGTAAGACAAAGAAAGAAAGAAAGAAAGAAAGAAAGAAAGAAAGAAAGAAAGAAAGAAAGAAAGAAAGAAAGAAAGGAAGAAGGAAAGAAAGAAAGAGCACAGTTTTACATGTTTATCTGAATAATTCTCATTCATTTTCATCCCAGGTAACTCGAACCAATCACTGTCCCACACCACGTGCCTCTGTATGTATAAAGTACACTTTGGCTCGGGGCCTGTAAAGCTCTAGAGGGCTGTTGGGCGGCTGGTGGGGCTGACAACAAATAAATGCACAGCAGAAGCGCACAGGGCAACCAGATTGCTTTTAATGGAAGCTAGACTGGGGGCTTTCACTGTTCTTTTCCTGTAAACATACATAAGTGAAGAGGGAGATCTCACATTACTCTGACTGGCCTGTGAAAATACTGTAGTGAGATAAATAGGTATCACGAGTGGTAATAAAAATATATGACATTGTGTATTGCT
>NW_019451705.1:0-917 GCF_002814215.2 Seriola lalandi dorsalis | reverse complement strand
GTGACTGCAAACTGAAATCAGTGACAACTGGCAGTGAAGTCAGTATTACAGAAAAGGAAGCAGCACTGTGTGTAACACCAGCAGCGCTCGTGCTGCTGGTGTTACACACAGTTCAGTGACATCCAACGCTGCTCATTGAACATCTCAACCCTCTCACAACGGTCCACTCACAACCATTTAGTGACCCTGACAAGAGAGATTTTTGTAATTTTAAATTTGTTCTACAACAGAAATGGAAAAAAAAAAGTTATTGTCAAAATCTGCACTGACAACACTGAACCTCAGAGTGGCTGCACACAACTGGAGGTGACAGAAAGTGAGCCTCACTGACCGACCTGATCGTTCTCTTTATTTATATTTCCCGCCTTCTCTTTACACCCTCCTCTCTTTTCTTACTGGTCTTATGTTAGGATCAGAGACTATATTTTTCGTCTTTTGAGATGTTCATTAAGTCAGATTAGGCAACCACAGAGTCAAAAATCCTCGTTGTGACTGGCTGTGGCCAATCACAGCGTACCATTTTTCACGACTTGCCTGATCAATCAAGAAGGAGGTAACAGTGCTCACGGACTGACTTTGATGTTTGAGATCTTTCAACCTGTTAAATGGTCACAGGTTCACTGAAATGAAATAATACATTGCTTCTCTTTGCTTCAGCATGTTTACAGTTGTGCATGGAAGAGGCTTGCATCATAGGATATGTCTTAGAAGTTGTATAACTAGGGTCTGAAAAGGAAGAAAAAATTCTGACACCTTAGTCCTCATAATGTGTCACATATGCAGCAACAGTTGTCTTCCACTATGATACACAATGCAGGATAAAACATGCAAGCTATAGCTTTACTTTTTTCAGTAGAGGAACCATCAGCCTAACAACAACAACAGGAGGGCTTATAGCAAGTTGAAAACAGGATGCT
>NW_019451704.1:0-885 GCF_002814215.2 Seriola lalandi dorsalis | reverse complement strand
AAATAAACTACTTTCATTCCATGTATCATTATTACTAAAGGAGGCAGAGGAAAAACTAAACATAAGACACACCAAGCAGAAAGAGGGAGGAAAGGTGAGAGAGAAGTAATCGGTAATGAGACTTCATACTAACGACTATGACCAACTCTATGTCGCGGCATCGAGCAGAGGGTTACGCCAATACAAATTCACGTTAAGTTGCCTGACAACGCCACCTTGGGAATTTCACCCAAAGAATTACTTACCATTACCAGTCAATAGGACACACAGGTTCGTTCTACTCAAGTCAAGAGACGTGATTCCGAATACTTTACAAAAAGGTATACTTTATTGCAAAAAGCACCGGCCTGCAGCAACTGAAGAATGAATAACACAAGTTACTACAAAAATAATCACAAAATAAACATACAAAATGAGAAAAGTGGGCCGGTAACAACTAAATTAAAACTGCCCGAAATGAAATAAACAATGTTAAGAACCAAACACTCTGCACTGTATTGCCACAACATTGAGTAGTGTCAGTCCCATACACAACCCAAATAGCTGTGTAAGGCAGCTGTTAGCCAACCGCAGCCCCAGCAGCAAGCACCGCACAGCAGCAAGGGCGGGAGGGAGAGAGCGGAGCGGCCGACCGGCCAGGGCCGAGCCGGGAACTGAGCGAGGATGCAGAGGCCAGCAGCAGCGCAGACTGATGAGACTTCCTAATATAAAAAAAACTAAATTAGCATCACTAATCTGAAATTAAGGAAATTTGGGAAGCAGCAATAGCAAACACCTACCTTTCTAGGGTTCATACAGGCATACGGAGAGTGAGGGAGAGACGAAACCCGCACGGCTACAGGCATTTACCTGCAACCACACTAGCGTTTAGCCAGCGGAGACAAC
>NW_019451703.1:0-729 GCF_002814215.2 Seriola lalandi dorsalis | reverse complement strand
TCTTTTTACTTTCACCTTTTTATTTTATTGCATAATCAAGACAATCTCTGCACTCAACAATCACGTGAACAAACTTAATGATTTGTTTGCTCTTGCTGTTTTAAATGGCGATGATAGTGCAGGTGTGACGAGGCAGCAACAGTGTAGAGATGAATAAAAAGGCAAAAGATCAATATGTGCAACAAAAACAAGACTGGATTAAAGGAGCAGAGCCTCTTTCTTCCAGAAAGTCCCACATTCGGGTGATTTGTTGTAATTTGATGAGGGGCTGTTGGCACAACTATAGGACGACCCTGACGACTAACAAAACCCGCCCAGTCCTCCAACATCTGTTTCTGAGCATTGGAAAAACTTTAACACTCGTCCTGTTGGGAACGTTTCCCAGAGATCCCGTTTAATCCGCGTCGAGGAGAGTCCTCATCAGAGTCCTGCAGACTTTTCTCTCGTATAAGTGAAACATGAAATATGGTGAAATGTAAAAACCCCAGGACTCTCTCCCTCTCTCCCTCTCTCTCTCCTGTCAGGCTGTTCAAGCATGAAAATCATTTTCTCTGACAGTCTTTTTGAGCTGATCCTCTGTGACAGATGTTCATTCTTGGCTCTTTGACAGATTTTCCTCTCCGGTTGGTTTCTGCTGTAAAGACGTCGGAGGCGAGACATGTTTGTTTTTTCTTTGTGGCAGAAAAACACGTTACACCAGTTAATGAAAGGCTTTTATAGACTCCCTAT
>NW_019451702.1:0-844 GCF_002814215.2 Seriola lalandi dorsalis | reverse complement strand
AGCAAAAATCCAGTGGGAGACTCTGTGTCACCTTAGGGATACACTACGATGGCAGATGTGAACTTGACATTAGCATACAGAACTTCACAGTGTCACAGAAGTACAGTGTGAACATTGACTTATCCCAGGTTACCTAACTTACCTAACCCCAGAGGTCCTTGAGGGGGTTCATTCGATTTTCAATTGTAGTTGGACTTTGAATAAACTTATTGTGAATACAAGCAGGTATCGCTATGTTTTAATAATTATAATAGAGTGCGATTGATAAATCATCTTCCATCATCACAAAATTCCTCGTGCACATGACAATCTCAAAACTTGTTGTGCTCTTATGAATCTGCCACTGTTTAGCTCTCTGTTAGCAAATCTCTGTTAGCATTAAAATGTACTTTTGTCATGTATTAACTTCACCCCAAACATAGGAAAACTTAAGGAATTAGTCATCGCACTTCTACTGCCTTATTATTTAATTGTATAGAAAGACTTCAATGTAATCATGGAAGTGCAATGTGTAGTTCAACCTCTGCTGTGTACAACGGACACCGGTCTGCACATGTTTTGATTTTACAGAGGAAGAGTGTGACAGAACTGTTGACTGAGGAAATTTCACCATAATGAAATACTTCAGACGTGTCTTGGTAGCGTGTCCTTTATATTAACAAAGTAGAAGCGGATAATTACCCCTTCCTGTCTGCCATGTCTGCGCCCACCACTGGTGTTTAGGTGAAGACAGTTGTGAACGGTGTGTATCCCCACTGTGTGCCTCTATTGTGTTTCTCTTGAAGATAATCCAAAACACCCTCATGCTGGAGGGGATTCACTGCTGGCTTCAAAATAAAGTTCA
>NW_019451701.1:0-925 GCF_002814215.2 Seriola lalandi dorsalis | reverse complement strand
GTGGGGACCAACCCAGATGCTCCAGCCTGTGTGTTTTCAAGTAGTTCATGACGGATATTGGATCATTGTTCTGTTGTAGAAGTCAGTCTCTTCTCGGATGCACTTTCTGCCTCCAGAATTTGTTCATATCTAGTGGAATCCATTCTCCCTTGTGTCAGTGTGTGTAGTGTTCCCTATGCCACTGGCTGCCACACAACAGCAAAGCAAGAACATTTCCACTGCCTTGCCGATCAGTTGTTGAGGTGTTGTTTCCATCCAATGCTACTCCTTTTGTTTGTCCGCACACACACCTTTGGCAATTGTGTCCAAAGGGCTGAGTTTCACCTTCATCTGTCCACACACTTGTTTCCATATTGACTCTGGCTGATCCAGATGAGGTTGTGGAAGAGTTATCCTTCTGGCTGCACAGTGGAATGGTTGACCACCACGGCTGTATCAGCTGAACCTTGCTGCAGCTCCTCTGAGGTCATGTGGCAGTTTTATCTGAGTTTTCCAGATCTTTTTTTGACTTTCACAGTTCCCCTTAGTGCCATTGCTTAATGATATTTTGGACAGTCAGAATTTCAAGACAGAATTACTCTTCAGTCTACAGCCTCCCCTGCTTCGTAGGTATCAATTAGCTTAATTTGAAGATCCCCAGTCAGTTGCGTAGTGGAGCCCATGGTTGATGAGTGTTACTGCAAGTTTTGAAGTTTTGAAGAGTCAGACAATCAGCTGAAAATTCCTAATAAGAATTCTTGACCGTAGAGAACTGAAGCGAGAGTTATAGCCTGACAAGTTAATGAAAGTTTTTTACAAGTAGAAGGGTGCCTGAACTTTTGCATATACATGTGTCTATAATATTCTGTATTTCCCACTCACTTGAATGGAAAAGTGGTCTCAGACTTTACTATATGATATTATAATGAATAAGGGTGCATTCACC
>NW_019451700.1:0-807 GCF_002814215.2 Seriola lalandi dorsalis | reverse complement strand
CTGAGAATTAAAGTCCAGAGGAGCCAAAGTCATGAGCAGCGAGACGATGAGACAGATTGGAAACAAACCAAAGTCAAACCAAAGTGTCCAAGTGCAGACCTCATGTCTGGAGACGACAGTTCTGTAAACCGATGGCAAAACAGTCGAGTCACGGTTCATCACCTCCACAGAGTTTCAAAGCTCATTCATTCACTTCAGTTTGGATGAGCATGAAACTGTCCTGCTGGAATCATTCGAGTCCAAAAGATGAAAATCTGTTAGAAAAGCTCTGGTTCAAGAAGCACATGGACATGAACACTGCTCTGTTAGCGACCTTTGCTCCCTACAGACTTTAACCACGCCTGACATCGTTCACAGTTTCTCTGCTCGGGACTTTAAGAAGTGTAAATTTAATGTTATTTGTCAAAAGCTGCCAAATATTCTTTATTTTAAAGCAAGCTAACGCTAATTTAGCTAAATAAACACAACCTGGTTGATGCTACAAGCTAACATACTGGACCAGAAACCGGTTATATCTTCTGGTGTGAACTTGAACACAAACCTGTTTAAGGTGTGGTCCATGTCAGTGACTTACATCTGCTTTACAAGAAATAGAAAAATAAAAAATGTTTGTGGAGTGTCTTTAACTCCGTCCCACTCAGGATGAAGAAGTTATGATACTGTAACACCAAACTGATCTTTAACAGCATGTTAGCTTAAACATTAGCATGAATTTGAACCTCTCAGAACATGAACATAAAATAGAAAAATAAAAATATTTCCATTTTTTTTGAGAGGTAAAAGCATCATAACTTTAATGGAAAACAA
>NW_019451699.1:0-740 GCF_002814215.2 Seriola lalandi dorsalis | reverse complement strand
TCTCTCTCTCTCTATCTCCCCCTCTCACTATTGAAATAAATAAAGGTAAAAGCCTACAACTGAGTGCGACTCCATGAAATCCCTCAAGGAGAGACAATCTGAAAGTTTGCAACATCAAATGTGGTCAAGCAGACCTCAGCCTCAGTAATGCTGAGGTCAGGATGTATTAAGTTATTCTCCCAAGGGCCTGGTACAACATGCAATCATAACACTGGGGTGCGCCAAGCTATAATGACATAAATTTGCACTGCAGCTTTCACAGTAGGGGATAATGACTGAGTCACGCTGATCTAGCCTGGCTTGGTAGCAGGTCCAACCAACAATCTGAGACAGTCTCCTCCCTCAGCCAACGCTGCATTGTGCAGTAACTCAACACCTGAGAGAGAAAGCTGTTTTTTTCCTCTGTGTTCAGCTCTCTCTGCTTGTGTAGTTTCACACTAAATCTTTGGGATTTGGAGTTTAATCTCACTCCTATGTGCATCTCCACCCCAATCAAGATACAGCATTAGTGTTTGACTTCATGGTGGGTTTCCCAGATTCAGGAACTGTGTAATTCTAGTAATCAACTGATTTTCCTCCTTGTTCATTTTCTTCTTTATATGACCTCAGCTTCAAGTCCTGCTGGCTGTCCTCAGTTCTACATGCCCCTATATTAGAGCTGTTTTTGGGACAAGTCTAAGTCAAGTCAGCCTGGAGCCCACACATGAGGGCTGCAAAAAGCCCTGTAGTAAATCATTGTG
>NW_019451698.1:0-928 GCF_002814215.2 Seriola lalandi dorsalis | reverse complement strand
AGGGGAATGGGTGCAAAAAATAGATCAATAAATAAATGAAATAATGAATAAAGGATGTTAAAGATAAATAAATGATCCAGTGAGAGAGAAAAAAAGGGAGTACAATAAATTAGGTAGCCTATAGTGTGAAGTATTCATTTGTTGTATTGTCCAATAGGTGGAAAAGGAATAAAAAGTTTGTTTTGTTTTACCAAATTACTGGAGAATATGTACATTATTTTAATGATATAACTAGTGATAATATTATTTGATTGATTTAGTAATATTTTTGACTTATTTATGAGCCTTTACTTCATTTTGTGTACATAATAAACTGCAAGTGTGTTTAATCACCGAGAGTGAATGAAATGTGTAAACATGTGTTTATGTGTGGCTACACATAAACACAAACAACCTCTGTTCTAGTGCAGGAAATGAAAATAAAAGCTAAAATCAATGTCGTGCAGAGCACTGTGATGAGTAAATAATATTGATCTGCATAGATTTTCTCCTCAGACACTGGATGAAGCTCTACCGAAGGTCTTTCTTGTGGATAATAAGCAGCCTGTGATGAAAGCAAACATTATAAAAGCCTGTGACAGCGAGTACAAATATCCCTTGAACCCACACACACCATCAGAACAGACTGTGGATGAATTACACCCACAGAGAGTATAAAGGAGCTTTTTGTAGATTGAAACTTTGGCATATCCGTCGCATAATGAGTTTTTGGTTCGTCAGATGGGTGGGTTTAACAAGTCGGCCAGCTCAGATAGTGCCAGGTAGACATCACAGAAAAATATCCTTAGTTTCAAATAGTCAAACATTGTCTGAATACTTCCATAAATTGTGTCTTTCATGGCAAAGTTCAGTTAAACCATGAAGACAGATGGGAAATAGTTTTTGAAAAGGGGTCAATTAAGGTTTCTTCCCACTGTGTAACAACTAC
>NW_019451697.1:0-717 GCF_002814215.2 Seriola lalandi dorsalis | reverse complement strand
CACACATGGGCAAAAGTAACACTAGACAGTCACAGTCTATAATAGTTACCATACTGTCCTAAAATTATTCTTTGAGAGGAGATCTATCTCCACATATAGTCAGCCATACTTATGCCTTACCTCATGTCTGTTTCCAGCCCATGACACAGGACTGGTGATGCTACAGGTAGCTATGGGTGGTGAAGTCATCTCTTCCTCCGTGGTGTTTGAATACAAGGCGCGTGACCTTCCTGCCCTGCCATCTTCTCAGCATGACTGGCTGTCCCTGGATGGTGAGAGCATTTGTTTGTGTATTTTTAGGGAGGGATGCACAGTTACACTCTTACAGTCTGGTGTTATTTATTCAATAAAGAGCATAAACCATAAACAGAAGGAGACTTGAGCATAACGGCTTCATTGTGTGCCTAGAGTGTTGCATGTATCAGTAACAAACGCAGCATAGAGTGAGCAAATGCGTGTGTTTTTTAACATGCACTTGCCTGTTTCCTGACTCAGGAAAGTTAAACCTCCAACCCTATACCCTTCTCTCATTCTTAGTTTTTAGTATGACTTTTACACCTAGCTAGCTTTGCCATTTCTGATAAGCTAAAACTATGAGAAAACCTGTTGATGTGTGTACATGTATGTGTGTGTTTGTGTGTGTGTGTGTGTGTGTGTGTGTGTGTATGTGTGTGGGGCTGTCTTTGTGCTGCTCTTTTCTGTTGGATGCTCTGTCAT
>NW_019451696.1:0-750 GCF_002814215.2 Seriola lalandi dorsalis | reverse complement strand
TCCTCTCTCAGGAGGTAAGTATGTGTGACTTTTAGCTACAGACTAGGGATGCCATGAGAACCAATACTTTGGTGCTAAGTCGATGCCAAAATTCAGAAAATGTGTCGGTACTTGTTTTTCTACAGTACCATAGGTACCAAAGGTACTGTAGATGTCGTAGGTACCTGAGATGCTATTCTTCGGGGAAATACTCCCATGAGCATCTTTGTCTAACATCAAACCTGAAGAGAAGAAGGCAGGCAGGCAAACTGGTGTATGGAGATATTTTGCATTTGACGCACATCAGCAGGGACAAGTTATGGACGACCGAAAGCCATTATGAAAACGGTGCCACAGAGCTTTCCAATTGGAAGGAGGAAACACCTCAAACGTATCTAAGCAGCTCAAAGACAGACATCCGGATGTGTACACATAATTCAGGGTGATGAGTTTCAGTTGTTAACTTTTATATTAACAACATGTTCAAAATGTTCATGTCCTGAAATTGTTTGATAACTGCAACAGTTGGCTTCTGCTGTAGCAACACCCCACACACAACATTCACAAAGGCTAACGTTAGCTTGTTTAGGCTAACATAGCAACCGCTCATAATGTGAGCCAGGAGCTCAAAACATTAGCAGGTTACTGTCATTACTGTACAGTCTGTCAAAATATAACGCTGGCTTTTTAAATGAGCATTTTCAGACCATGGGTGTGGTGGAGATGTGTGCTTGTGTGTGTAGCAGTATCTGTTGATATCTGTTTTTTTTT
>NW_019451695.1:0-1006 GCF_002814215.2 Seriola lalandi dorsalis | reverse complement strand
GATGGTATAGAATCCGTTTTAAGTGAAGTGTAACAATCAGCAGTATATTTGTTTTGGGGCTCTGACACAGCTGGAGTGCGCGAGTGCCACTGTTCACACAACGTTATCGTCGATCAGTGCGGAAGCTCACACTGTCAGACTTATATTTGTCGTTACAGTTATCTTCCTTAGTGTGGACGGCCTTTAAGACATTTAACAGCAGAGTGGAATCAGTGTAAAGACACAGATACCGGTCGGTAATCCCAGTCTGCAGCTCTCCGACGTTTCTGATGCTGCGGAGATCTGAGGCGGATTGAGATAAACGACTGCTCCAGCACAATATTGACAAACAAAATCACATCTGGATGCTTTTGCTGAGCTGCAGAGGGTGTGATATGAATCACAACACTTTTCTGGACAACTGAACTCACTTCACGATTTCTCTCTTTCTGTGTGTGTGTGTCGCCTTCCAAGTGAAATTCTCCAACACGCTGCTCCATATGTCGGCGGCGTAACCTTCTCTTACAAAACTCCTGTTTGTGGGAGATGAAAACAAATGAGCGCTTGCTGGAAAAAGTCCTTAGATGGGAGAAGCAGTTGCGGTATAATTAAGAAGTGTGCAGTGATCAACTCCCTCTAATGATTTTTCCCCTGTGATGGACTTAAGGCACTTTGGAAATAAGCTCAACCATGACTGCTTCTGGCAAATTTGTAGTCGCAGCAGCCAAAAAAAACAAAAAACAGTTTGCAACCAAGACTTTATCCCTGGATAAGGAGCGAGGGATGACAGCGGAGAGGAGAGGAGGAAACCCAGGCGGAGGATCTGATTGGAGGTGACACCTTGGTTCAAAAAAGGAACCACAGGCAGCAAATGAATGGGAACAAATTGAGTGGGGCTGTTTTAAAATGGGATCAATAGCAGTCAGGTAGTGAGGATGATGAGGCGTGACGAGGGAACAGAGAGGCCGGCTGAGGCAGGATAGATCAGCAATGATTAGAATGAAAATCAGGATCTGTTTATTCTGAA
>NW_019451694.1:0-950 GCF_002814215.2 Seriola lalandi dorsalis | reverse complement strand
TTAATTAAACAGTCAGCTGATCGTCAGTGTCACCGCTCCACGCTCAGTTCCCACCGGGCCTCGCTCCCGTCATGTGACGCTCTGCTGCGTCTCAATATCTTCTTTCAACTTGATTTTTAAGGCTGTTATCTTCGGTTCAGATGCTATGAATTCTGGATCCTCCTGGTGTTTCAATCCTCTTGACCTTTGACCTCTGTGTCGCCAGGGGAATCTCAGGTTTATTAACAAACAAAGCAGTAATGAAATAGCATTGATAGATGTGTGTGTGTGTGTGTGTGTGTGTGTGTGTTTGAGCTGTCACAAACAAGTGCTCAAAAGAAATAGTTAAAAGAGAAATTCACAGAGCCCGCCCACTTTACACTGTGATTGGTCAACTGTGTGCACGGGAGAAAGTGGGCGGGGTTAAACTTCTCTCTCTCTCTGTGTCTGCAGACGTAGTTTGAACTTGCGTCTCACCTGCTGGTCACAGCGTGGCGGTCTTTCATCTCCGACCTCTCGAACCAAACGTGAGGACAGGACCTGACCATCGACCTCTGGATGACCCCCATCAGACCACCGTGGATCTGACCCACCTGAGGAGGACAGGGAGCGCAGAGCGCTGACATCACTGCATTCAAACACTTCCTGTAGCAGACACACCGACCAGCTGCGGTGATGACACTCACCATGGCGTAGCAGCCGTCATTGGCCAGAATCACCACATCGATGGGTGTGGTGTGATTAGCAACACAGATTCCTCCTTTCTGAGGTCTGTTCTCTCTGGGCGGGGGGGGCAAGAACTGAGATCATTTACTGAAGTACAACGACATAATACTCTAGTGCAAGTCCTGCATTCAACAGTTTACTTCAAAGTAAAAGTACAGAACTATAATCAGCTAAATATACTTCAGTTGTAAAAGTAAAAGTACCTCCTGTAGTTACAATGTCACAGTAAAAGTACTTCCTGTAGT
>NW_019451693.1:0-775 GCF_002814215.2 Seriola lalandi dorsalis | reverse complement strand
TTCGTGGGTTATTTTTCTCGGTCTGTCTCTTTGCCGCCTTTGCTCTGCAAGAGATGAATACTAAATTCTGTTTTCTTGTTTTTTTGATAAAGGTTTTTTTAATTTCTTCTGTGTGACTTATTTATTCATATATGTGCATTTCAATATTTGTGATGTAAATGAGCTGAATTTACCGTATATATATATATATATAAATAATTCTCTCCTTTATCATTTCACAGCCCTCTAGGTCTTCCAAAAAAGTCCACAACTTTGGCAAGAGGTCCAACTCCATTAAAAGGAACCCCAATGCCCCGGTGGTCAAGAGCAACTGGCTTTACAAACAGGTACAGGAGGAAGGCATTATGGGATGTGTCCAAGTCAGTGTGGGACTGAGAGTGGACAGATAATAGCAGGTGCTGGTGATCATACAGCACTGAGGACTGAGATGCTAAATACAGTCTCCCATCTGATAACTCACATGACTACAGAGCTAGAATCAGGACATGGTTAGTTCAACTTAGAAACTGGAGACTGGAGGCAACAAACATCCAGCCTCGCTTTTTAGGTTTTAAGGGGAGGACATGCTGGAGCAATGTGGTGACTGTGTGCAGCATCTTGAAATTAGTAGGGATTTGTTTGTAGTTCTATAACTCATTAAAGGTCCCATATTGTAGAAAGTGAGATGTCCATGTGTTGTTCGATAATAAAGCAGGTCTAGGATATATATTAATACTGTGAAAGTATCAAAGCCTCAGTCCACAGAGAAATGCACACAGCCTGTATTCAGAAACTG
>NW_019451692.1:0-809 GCF_002814215.2 Seriola lalandi dorsalis | reverse complement strand
GTTTCTTTTCTCCATGACAGGACGTGAGTCACCCTTTTATTATTATATTGGTGGTGGCAGTAAATCATACTCTACTCATAATGCCAGTTTTCAGGGAGAGGTTCTGCCACCAAGTAGCACAAAGTGCTCACTTGTAGTGTTAGTGGAAGTTACTTGTGTCACTCACACACAAGTGCCCAGGCAACCTGGACTCCAAAATACTGTTGCTATGGCGACAACACTTGGTGAAAAAAAAAAAGAAAATGACTTTTTACATAAATTATATCGTTGCAGGGGATTTTAAATGGGTCCCAGGTGCCTGTTAAGACTGAGACTGTGTTTTTGGACTATTAGTCAGACAAAAGACAATTTAACCCTTGATCACCTTGAGCTAAAACTGTGATGAACACTGTGATGAACTACTTTGTGATTTTATTTGATTTTTGATTTTTGAAAACACTGAAATAACACCATACAAAGTATATTTTTCTATTTTAAATATATGTTTTTATATATCTGCTTTCCTTGTGCTAGTGATGGTGACATGAAGCTTCATGAAGCACTGAACCAGTCCAGCAAAGTGGTTTTTGAAAAGGTTCATTTCTTGATGCTCTTGTGTTGAGTTCTTCACTGACCCTTTTAGGTCCCATGCATATGTTGGAGGCTGACATAATCATAAGAGGTCGTGACCCCAAAGAGCCAGTCATGGCACATCCCCCTGACACAGACAGTGACATCACACTGAAGGAGTGGCTGGAAGCAGTGAAGGCACATGACAAGGGAATCAAACTAGACTTTAAGAGGTGAGACACAATTCAATTCCCTCTATT
>NW_019451691.1:0-681 GCF_002814215.2 Seriola lalandi dorsalis | reverse complement strand
ATAAACCATTATGTACTAGAGAAGAGTTGTACTGCATGTTATAAGTTTGATTAACTTTTACACTGGCACTGCTGTGCACCTCACTATGTGTGTGTGGTCTCAAAGTATGAAAGAGAAAAATATGAAGTGTCATTTTTGATTATTGTGTGAGTCCCTGCTGTAATTATAGCAAATATTTTCTGGTACAAGGAAATGTTTGCTTTTATAACTTTGGTGTTTTTGGCTGTTGGTATAGTCAAGCATCACTTTGAGCTTTAGGAACTTGAATATATCATCTGTTTTTAGATTTGATCAATGAAAGGGTAAATTAATTAATTTTTAATTTGTAATTATCATCCTTTGTCACATCTCTATTAGCAAATGATAGTATGATATTTTTAGTGGGGGAATTAGGGCAGTACTCTTGTATATTTGTCTGACTGACTGAACACGACATCACACTAACAAGTAGGGTTGCACGGTATACCGGTACCAGTATAGTACCGCGATACTAGAGTTTTGAAAACGGTACTATACCAGCATTTAAAAACAAATGGTACTTTTATTTCATTTTATTGAATGCAAATGAATTGGTAAATTGGAGCCTGTCTCTTTAAGCACAGCGAGGTCAGCGAGTGTGACGTAGTTGCCCGAGCGGATGTAAGCCGCCTCCCACGCGCACTCGCATGTTTAGACTGAGGA
>NW_019451690.1:0-808 GCF_002814215.2 Seriola lalandi dorsalis | reverse complement strand
GACAGACAGGTATCTGAACTGCTCTCCTGAGGATGAACCTTGAGATCTGAATGTCTGTCCTGTCAGTTCTGTGACTGTGAGGGACGGTACGAAACCCGGGGCTACGTTTTTAAAGACGTTATCGGTTCTGCTCTCGGCACTGGAGAAAGTTAGAAAATGGAATCACCAGCTCAGACCTTCGTCTCTGATGCGTTTTCACTGTTACACATGAGAAAGTAAAACCAGTTTAATTCTGTTTAATTAGTTTTTTTGTCTCTTACAAAATGCCAAAAAGAACCGATGAGAGAAGCGTTAAAGCCCCGGATCGATGGAAGTAGTAGCAACGTTAAAGTGTGAACGACGCCCATCCCCAGTGACGGCACTCACTTGAAGCAGGCGTGACACCTCAGGATGTAGTTCCTCGCCTGTTTGATCAGCATCCCGTTCACAGACAGAACATGGAGGCCGATCTGAATCAGAACGTTCTGGGAGGAAGAGAGAACACAGCGGAAATCGTTTCTCCGCTTCTTTGTCTTCTATCACACTGAACATATTTGGTTTTGGACATGTCAAGACGTCGTGGTGGATTCTGGGAAACATTTTTAACTTTCAGACTGAAAACATTCTGACATATATTAAAAAATATAAATAAACAATATAAAGTTACGAAGAGCTCGGACTGAAGCTCCAGGTGACAGTCGGTCCCGTTGTTACCTGCATGGCGAAGTCGGTGGTCAGACATCCCACTCTGACATCAGCAGGAGCCGTCCAATCAGCAGAAGCCATCTTCATCTGTTTGATGTTACTGGGAGTGATCCAACCTCCTCCG
>NW_019451689.1:0-1108 GCF_002814215.2 Seriola lalandi dorsalis | reverse complement strand
GGTTCTAGATGTGTTCTCCTTCTCTGTCTGGGATCTAAAACATTTAGTCAGAATCACTGTCTTCTTAATGCTGTAGCAGTGATAGATCATCTTGTGGCCACTAGGGGCAGAAGAGTTCAGACATGCTGTCCACTGTTTTTGTCTCCTCCAACATGAGGGAAACATTTGTCTCTAAGACTTTGCTTGACAGTGTCACCCTCCATTTTTATTTATTTGCTCATTCGTTTACTGATCGGTAATTAGGGCAGAAATAGGTCAAACTGAATTTTTAAGCGCGCCCTCTTTTGGCCCACAAGGAAAAGTACTTCAAACACTCTGTTTCAGCTCTTAACGGTTTGAATGTTTGAATCTTTCATCAGTGTTTCCACTGAAAACAGCTGCTGGTTAATGACAGTTTGGAAAATAATGAGCTAAAAGACACTAAAAAGCCTCCAGTTTCCAATAGCTTCGTCAATGATTTAATTATTTTCATGTGGCTTTGAATAATAGAAATAGTTTTATTTTAGCAATCATCGTGTCTGTGCTGAAAATCAGGTTTTTGCTTCATTCTACTGATTTTGAGGTTAAACTTTCTGCACTGAATGAACTGAGAACAAATGAACTCTTTCTCACACACTCACTCACACACACACACACACACACACACACACAGCTTCTCCAAACAATGGCAGGTGACATAATAATTTGCAGGAGGGGGAGGGATGATGGAGGCCATTCAGTCATGTACAGTATGAGGCCCAGTATGAGGCCGGCGGCTAATGAGCGCTGGCCCCATTCTGGCTCAGCGTACACACAACAGGAACAAGAAGCCCCCCCCCAGCTGCACTGTTACATTCATGAAGCTCAGAGCTGCATTACTGCACTTCATCCAGCCAACCACATCACAGCAGACTGTTTCCTGTGGAGCTCTGAACTACACCCTGCCTGGGTCTAAGAGGCTGGATTTGAGTGTTGGACAGTGTGAATGTTGGTCAGGACCAGAATACAGCTGAAACACGTGGGCTACATGACATCCAGTCTGGTGTCAGCCGGTCTCAGCTCTTTATCTGTCCTCTCTCCTCCTCTCTGTGCAGAGTAGCTGACATTTGTCCAGGAAGACGCAACAGTC
>NW_019451688.1:0-867 GCF_002814215.2 Seriola lalandi dorsalis | reverse complement strand
GTATATTGTTCTGTCTTTTACTACATATGATAATTCATACTCAGAAAGTAGAACTTAAATGACATTCATTACAAGATGATTAGTTAAAACATTTCCACGCACCTGCATTGTTTTGCATTTTGTGACTTCCAGCTGAATAAAAGACTATTTTTCTACTAATTTTTGTCATTTTTTTTGTCAAGTTTTCTTAAAAATAGTGTTAAAATATTGTCTCGTTCTTGTGAACCCAATATTGTGTATTGTCTCGTCTCATGAGCTGAGTGTATTGTCACATTCCTACTCACCACACAGAATGGGACACACTATTTAAGTCAGATTTTGTGTATCTGTGAGACAACTTGAACATCTGTAAATCTACTCTCTTCTGCCCCCCCCCCAATGTTCTGCCAGGTGTTAGAGTCTGTTAATAGCTGTTCTGTTTCACAGGAGCTACCTGGCTCTACTTTGTACACTAGGTTTGGTTTGTGTGACTTCTTTGTGTCAAAATAGTTCAGTTTATTTAACGTTTTTTGAACATCTGCATCCTGTAGGACGGCAAATGTATTTATCACTATGCTGCTGTGAACAGGGCACACAGGAATTTGGGCTTGGAGTGGTTGTTAGTGGCCATGCTTGTTTGAGAACTGGATCATGGACCTGTCGTATTCTTCAATTCATTCTAGTGAAATTTATTGACAGCAGGTTGTGCCTTTTTCTAAGCCTTAGCTCAGACTGTATAGTCTCGGTCATTTGGTGGAAAGAAATCCTGCTTCACATCTACATATTGATTAAGATCCTGTAAATTGTTGTTGAATGCGACCCCACCCACCCACACCCCCTCCATAATTCACGTAGCTGATTCAGGTGACTGAATCATGGAAAGTATGG
>NW_019451687.1:0-779 GCF_002814215.2 Seriola lalandi dorsalis | reverse complement strand
TTATCCTGGGAACTACAGAAGCCCTGAAAAGGCAACTGAATTTTTACATTTAGTTTATTTTATTTTATATATGCAAAATACAGATGGCTTCTATAGAGAACAAATAAAACCTGTTGGAGCAGAATCCTGCGCAGGTCACTTAAGGTCACTTAAGTTTTCCCTTCTGGAAAGAGACGCAGCTCTTCAACATCCTGCTTTTGATGGGCATTTAATAATAACTGACCTTGTGTGTTTTTCTATATATCAAATCTCCAAACTGTTCGTTGCATTAGTTTAAAAAAATGAAGACTGTTTCTTTTTCTTTTTCTTTTTTTTTTTCAGATACATAATTATATAAGATTATTGTACTTGAAAAACATAAATCTGTGTGGGTTCAAATATGCAGAGGAGGAGACGAACTGCAGAGTTTGAATTCACTTCACTGGTGGATAATTGTTTTTTCACAGTTATAACCAGCAGCGCTGATATTTCTGAAGCTGCTTCACCTGTTAATTACACCGTCAGCAGCGTGTTTGTTCATGGAGTTGAACTTCTCTCTCTCTCTCAGAGACCTCTCCCTCCCTTTTATTCCTTCAGTTTTCAGACGTTCTTCCACATTGCAGTTGCGCCTGTTGTCATCAAAATGTTGTTGTTAGGAAAAAAGCCTTCACGGTTATTTTAGTATCGAACACTAAATCTCTTTATTGGCAACTTACTTTAACAAATTAAAGATATTAATCGCATTCAGCGCCAAAGTTATTGTAGTTTAAAATCACCTTCACTTGAGTGCGGACTCCCTC
>NW_019451686.1:0-778 GCF_002814215.2 Seriola lalandi dorsalis | reverse complement strand
CTGAAGCTAATATCTGAAGCTAATATTATTTCTAATTATCAAATCAGTATCAAATGTGTGGAATTAGAAGAAGCAGACACCCGGTCTCTTACCGTTCAGTTCAGCTCTAACTGCAGGTAATGAAAGAGATCGAGAGGCGCCTGCGCACGAGCCTCAAGCTGCTGTTGGCATGACGTGTCCGTGAAGGCCACGTAGAGGGCTCCGGCCGCGCAGCGCCCCTGGTGTCCGGGAGGCGCTGGTGCACTTTGAATGTTTAACGGATTTGTAATGTTTTTATTCCTCCGTGCCGGCGACAGTCAGAGCGGGAGACGTACTGTTTTCTGTACAGTATTGTATTTCCGTGGACACAGTTTCTCAAAAAACGCTTTGACGGAACTTCTTGAAATTTGTCTCAAACATTCACCAGAGTTGTGTCTGAAATCACTCTCTCCTCCCGCCTTTCTGTAAGTATCCAGGGAGTTTAATGAAGAGGACTATGTAGTGAGCTCATCGGTAAAATGGTATGGATGTATTATAATATAATCTTATAATACATACATTATAATATAATCTTATAATACACGACTCAGGTCATTTGCTTCGCACCGTTTTTCTGTCTTTCGGCGCGAGCGCAATGCATGATGGTCTATATTGCTTGGTTAGTGACCATCGGTTGTACCAAAGATCCTCTATACAGTTTCTCTACTGTTTCCGGTTGTACACATGGTTGTATTCTACTTTTCATGATGCATTGTGGGATACTGTGAGTAACATTTATCACTATACTATCACACAGCAC
>NW_019451685.1:0-875 GCF_002814215.2 Seriola lalandi dorsalis | reverse complement strand
TTACAAAACATCCTAGTTATAATACATCTTTGCATTATTGTTTTTACAATATATGAACATGAGATAGCAGTATGTGCTATGTAAGTATTATGTTATATTAACTTTGTTTTTGTCCATGCTAGGAATTCTATAAAATATGGATAAATGTGATTTTTCTATTATGAGTTTATAACATTTGTAATGTTTTTGTATTGGTTTCATATTCTTACCAGTTATAATTATCATAATCCTCTATGTTCAGGTATTTTGTGGTATGTGTTAGTGGTTTCTTTCTAGCATGTAACATTCCATAGGTCAGATACAGTATCTGTGAGGCTGAGTGCTTCCATGTACTAGATATAAATCTTTAAAGGGTTCCTAAAGGACAGGGGTTACTTTAGGAGCACCAGCGTTGTTTGGCGGGGAGCTCCACTGACACTCTTCATGTGTAAATGAATAGTCCACTATATTGTACAATATATTTTTATTCTCATCTATTAGTGTTTTTCTGTGTTTATTATTGGTGATATTCATGCAATGTCCACAACACTAGTCCTGTCTCCGAGCTCTGCAGGCAGTTCCTTCCTCAACATGGTTTTTGCTCTGATATTCACTGTCAGCTGTGAGACCTTACATAGACAGGTGTGTGCCATTCCAAATCATCATTTACCACAGGTCGACTAAAGGTGTAGAAACATCTCAAAGATGATCAAGAGAAATGGAGGAACCTGAGCTAAATTTCAAGTGTCATAGCAAAGTGTCTGAATACTTATATCAATATGATATTTCAGTATTTCCTTTTTAATACATTTTTTAAAATCTTCCAAAATTATTTTTTTCTTTGTCATTATGGGGTATTGAGTATAGATTGATGAGGGAGTTTTTTTTTTTTTTTT
>NW_019451684.1:0-776 GCF_002814215.2 Seriola lalandi dorsalis | reverse complement strand
GAAACACTGATAAGCCACATGAGCTTCTTCTATTCAGGAATACAGCAGCTTCGGTACAACGTTTAGCCCACGCAGAAAACACACAACCTCAGCATGTTGTTAGTGTTACACCATTATAAACCAGTATAAACCAAAGCACTGTAGTTATTTATCCAGCTTTGCCTGAGCAGATACAGCTCAGACTCTAAAGCATAAAACTGTATGATAATACAGCTCAGCTAAATGCTATTGTACTGTGAGCTAACATAGAGCAATGTCAGAAAACAGTTCCACCATCTTTGTGGTTCTGTAGCTCTTCGACTAAATACCAGAGAAAACTAATGACATTCCCCTTTTTGTGTTCAGTGCTAATCAGTAATTGTTAGCATGCTAACATGATAAACTTATGAACATACTTCACTAATGCACACAAAGACAGAAGGGGGAGTAAGTGAAGGAAATGAACAGAGAGAAAACTCCTCACACTGATCTGGGAGCAGCAACGTAAACCTCAGATTTCATGGGAACCTGTCTGGTAGTTGTTGAGATATCACAACAAGCTGAGCAGCCGAGATCACCACGAACAAACACATATCAATAAATCAGATAGATATCAGTTTCTCGTGATCCCATCTACATATCAAGTGAGTTCAAATGTGGCCGAGAGCCCCAGGTTGAGAAACTCTGATCATCTGAAGGTGGTGACAGTCCACGCTGCAGAGGGTTTCAGTGTGTCAGACATCAGTGTGCACTGATTTCACCCACCAGTGTGTGTGTGTGTGTGTGTGTGTGTGTGT
>NW_019451683.1:0-1117 GCF_002814215.2 Seriola lalandi dorsalis | reverse complement strand
GTAGTTCCCGAAACTCAGAACACGATTATCTCTGTAACACAATCTGTCGAGCAGAGAAACGCAGTGATTCCTGTAAATGAAGGGAGAGAAAACCTCTGACCTCTGTCTCTCCTCAGGTATTACTTCCCCACGTACGAGAACGACGCCCTCCTGTGCACGCTGTCCGACAGCGACGAAGACGAGAGCGACAGGACGAATCGCGGCGAGGACGTCCCTGTGATCGCAGAGGACATCTCCAACCTCAGAGCCCTGAAGCAGAGCAGCGTCCTCAACCAGCTGCTGAAGAGCAGAAGCTCCTGCAGCTAGGACCAGGGACGGTTGGACAGGTCTTCCTGTCCTCAGACTCGCTGTCCTCCGTGCAGCCGCCTGTGAAACGCATGGACTGCAGATCTTTCTGCAGACGACGAATAACACGACGCAGCCCCAACATGCACTTTAAAGCCGTCGGAGGCTTTTTCAGAGGCACAGACTCAGCTGCAGCTCCACTTTGACTTGCTACAAAATTCCATTCAAACAATAAAAGAGGGATCTAAAGATATGAATATGAAGTTTATTATGTAAAATAAAAATCATCATACTGAATGTTTCTTTCTTTATGAAGTCACGCAGTTAAAACCCTGAGCTGTGACACGTCACACGGACGACGCTGAGGTTCAGGAACTAACAGCATCGTCTAACTATTAAATATTATGCTCGAGCTTCAGTTGGTCGTCTGCTTGGCGGTCTTGTTCTTCGCCGGGACGATGTTCTGCGTCGCTCTGCCGAGTGAAACCTGACGGATGGTGGAACCGAACTGCAGCGTGCTCAGCGTCTCCACCGCGTCCTTCACGTCCGGACTCACGTTCACGAACACACAGCACTGCAGAGGAAACGCACGGAAACACATCGTTACCTGCGGTAACACAGTGACACCGGGTGGTGTCAGAGACCTGATGAGGTGTGGGTGTCAGACTTTACCTTGGCGTCTCCGCTCAGGCAGGGCTGCAGCAGGTGGGTGAGTTTAGAGTTCCTGAACGGGATGTGGAGGGCGTTACACTTCAGAGCGCTGAACACCTGAAGAAGAAACAACAGACACCTTTAACCTGGCGACACTGTTTAAAGTTGTTCGGACAGACGA
>NW_019451682.1:0-798 GCF_002814215.2 Seriola lalandi dorsalis | reverse complement strand
TAGAAGTACATCGCTCTAGAGGACACTAGACAACACAACTGCATGAACTTTTGTTCCTATCAAACATTTGTTCCCAAGATTCTCAACGGAGAAGACTTAATAATTGCATCCTTTACGACGTTTGCTTACAGGGACTTGAATAAAAAAAACAATGCATGTACAAAGGTGTCTGGCATTGTAGGTGTTCCAAGTGATATTTGAAAATAGGAGGGAATTAGCGCTATAGCATGCAAAGCAGCATTCCGAACAAACTTGCTAACTGCCTATTTCATCTACGTCAGAGCACTCGCAACTTCAACTGCGTCTTCCAACGGGCAGCAATAGTGATTTTTCACTCTCGTCACTTTCGGTCTGAACATACAGTAACAGTGTCATGGCACCGAGGCACCTCATATGACAGTCATATTTAAGAGCTCTGAAAGGTGATGATGAACATTTGCTTTCTGCTGATGGAGGCATCAGATCAGAAAACGGTCATGTAACGTTTTGGGAGGCAATGACCAACGACAGATTTTGCTGTGTACTCTGGTGGATTGCTTACAATTCTGATAATCAATGAGTCGTTTAAGTCATTTATCAGGTGAAATATACGTTTGCTGGTTCAAGCCTTTCTCTGTTGTATGTGACTGTAAACGGAAGGTCTTTGGGTTTTGGATTGTTGGTTGGTAAATCAAGCAATCTGAAGACATCACCTTGGGCTCTTGGATGTTGTGATGCCATTCTTAATGATTTGTTCTGACACACTTCAAGATAACTTGATCAGTCAAAAAGATCGATGAAGTACCCTCCCACCAAGTC
>NW_019451681.1:0-858 GCF_002814215.2 Seriola lalandi dorsalis | reverse complement strand
GCTATATCATGATCTAATTAAATCAAGTGCTAATACATCAGGAAACATTTGTATTGCCTCAGCTACCCACCCAGCAGACACCAACCAATAAGCATCTCAACTCTGGTTTGGCCAACTCCTGTGAGAAATGTTCATATCTCTTTGGCTTCAAACAGCCATTCATTAGCATTTGTCTCCGCACCATTTTGTGCTGGGCAGATAGAATGCAATTAACTTCTGTGAGCTTATGACCTGGAAGCAGAGGCCAGAGGTTTTATATCGGGGCATTTGATTACAACTCAAACATAAAGACCAACAAACCAAAAAGATCATAAAAGGTTGAAGGCTGCATAGTTTTGTGGGATGGGCTTTACCAGCAGCCCTTTCTCATTAAAGGGAGTGATTATTATAAAATATACTGCCTAATGGAGTTTTTACAAATGGATTACTTAAATAAAATTTCATATTTATAATGTCAATAGATAGCAAAGGCAGAAAACACTTTATCATCAAAGCCAATAGTATCCATGTAGAGGTATATTCAGCTGATTCACATTTGATGTTGATGTGTTGGTACTGACTTCAAAGAAAAGGAGCACAATTTTGGGTCCAAATTGCATCCACCGGGTTCAAATACTGGAGGTTAAGTCGGTAAACTGCACATAACCATTATTAGCCAACCCAGCCAGTTTGTACTGCTTTTTTACAAAGGGATGACAAGGCAAAATACCTGAGATTGGTGAGCCCGTCTTTCTCTGGATGGGGTGCTGGACAATTTGTACTTCACCCCATTGATGTGTCACCTCCAATTGGCAGAGAGGTGACCAGACCTGACACAAGAAATTAATGTGGATAAACAGAGTGGATCTACAATGTTTC
>NW_019451680.1:0-737 GCF_002814215.2 Seriola lalandi dorsalis | reverse complement strand
CAACATTTGTAAAGTTTTTAAAGAATTTATTTTCAAAACATTAAGAAACATTATTTACATTTTATTTTTTCATAATTTTTTTTTTTATAATTACATCTTTTCACCAAAATTGTTCTGTTTTGCAAATTATTTGTCTGCCCACTTTCAACACCTTGTCTTCATCTGGACTCACTGTCAGTGTTTCTGTCTGCAGGAGTCCAGTCCGCCTCGGTCCTGAATGAAGACCAGTCTCCTGCTGCCTCCCCTATACCTCCTATGCCTCACTCTGCCTCCCCCCTCCAGCAGCCCTCTTGCTCCCCCCCATTTTCACCTCTTGCCTTCGCCCTCCCTTCTCCCCAATCTGAACCTCCTCCTAGAGCTGGTTCTCTGGAGGCCTCCCCTTCATTTTCCCATCACAGGACTGCCTTACCCCCCTCCTGCCCCCCCCACACGTCACATCCTCCCTCCCCTCCTCTGGAGGATCACTCCCAGGAAGAGGTGCCCACCAATCAAAGAGGAGTCGAGACTGTGACGGGAGAGGAGGTGGGGCTAGAGGACAAAACACTTTGCAGCCAATCACAGAGCCAGTTTGAACCTGTTGCTGTGGTAACAGAACCCACCAAAGATGAGCACCAATCACGTGCTGAGCCTTCAGAGAGGGAGGAAGAGGAGGAGCCAGCATCAGACGGGGCGGCCACTCCTGAGGTGGTTGTTGGGCAACAGCCAATGAGGGAGAGGCAGAATGTAGAGGAGGAGGA
>NW_019451679.1:0-801 GCF_002814215.2 Seriola lalandi dorsalis | reverse complement strand
CTGCTGTTTATTCTGGAGGCCATGAGTCAGGAGCCAAACTCCTTGTCGAGTGCTGATGGAGACAGTGAGTGACCTTCAGCTGTGTTCACTCAGGGAGAAGGATGTTTAATATTTATACCACAACTGAACGTACAGTGTATAGTTCAAAAGGGAAATCACCACTACAGATTCTGTGTTTTGTTTTTTATCCAAATTATTAATAATTATATTAATGTTGAATGAAGGAATGAATGAAATGTACTAGCTGTTCTGTTCTAAAGGTCCATATTTTATACTTTTCCTGTTTTATTTGAAGTGTTGATCCATGAGAAGAAATATTTGTGGTTCAAGAACCAAAAACCATCTCAGTGTAGTTTTACATCTCCTCTCTCAGGCTTTTCTCTGAAGCTCTTGTAGCAAAAGGTCAGTGAGCCAATCAGAAGAGAGGAGGCTCAGAGCCTCCTCTCTTCTGATTGGTTGACTAGAATTTCACTAGAAATACAGCAGATTTCAGGTAAACATTCAGAGAAACCAAACCACGCATGGTTGGGTGGTGGGTCCAGGTGGGCGGGGCTTGAGGCATTGAGAGAGAACTTTGTTGTGACATCACAAAGCTCCAGAAGTCCTGACGGCTCGTTTAAAGGCCGTGGCTCCACCCTGCTGTGAAGACCCCATATGCAGTGATACCTCGATTTCCCCCTCGAAGTTCAACCCTGTGTCCTATAGAAAATATGTTTACCATAAAACATTGAATAATGCTGTCGTCAATAAGTAAATAAGTGGATATTGTACTGCAAGAAAACAAATGTGTTGTTAGTGACA
>NW_019451678.1:0-859 GCF_002814215.2 Seriola lalandi dorsalis | reverse complement strand
TGCTTGTTGAGACAAAAATTAAAAGTTAATTATGTATTTTAAATATGTAGCAACCTTCCCTGATCACAATGAATATTGTGAATGATATGTCATATGTAATTGTTTTAAATGATAATTATCAGACAGATTTTCTGTTGACGTTTTGTTGGTCTGCTCCATATAGTCTGAGTAACACAGAAATGCCAAAAGTTTTGCAACTGTCTCCAGTCTCCACTATGAACATGTACACAGTACATAGTTGCTGTATTGTGATATGTTGATACAGTTAATGTTTTTATAAAAATACATTCATGTAAAATCAGAAGATGTAGAATCTCATTTTCAGATAAGGACATATCCAAGTACTCAACTCTTTATTCAATCAGGGTGGAAACAAAACCAGTGAACCGAACCTGTTCACACTGTCATATTGAACGAAAATCACAGAGACTGACTTGTTAAAACAGCTTCTTGAATAATATGTTCTTCATCAGGTCAGAATGTCTCAATACAAACATTTAAATGTGTGTAAATAAAATAGTTCCTCATACGTAGCAGTGCAGGTGTTCATTTGTTTGGTGGAGAGATATGGGGAGTTGCCCCTGCAAGTAAACTAAAGTACCCCTGCTGTGCTTCAGCTGCCTGTAGCCATTTGCAGTAAGTCAATGGCTACAACCTGACAGCAGTTTAAAGATGCTGGTCATATATCACCATGATAAAGGATCTTCTCATGCTCAAGAACTGATGCAGTTTGACACCAGTATTCCAGTTTTAATATTAAAGTACCTCCTGTATTCAGTGTCATAATGACATCAAATGTACATCTGTGACTTTCACATCAAAAAATCTTTAGAAATAAACATGTGGCTCAGGATACTGA
>NW_019451677.1:0-903 GCF_002814215.2 Seriola lalandi dorsalis | reverse complement strand
GAGAGAGAGAGAGACAGATAGATAATAATAGTCGTTGACACCTTCAGTGCTTTTGAATATGCTTTTATTGTTAGCAGACAGGTTCAGTATTAATAGCAGGTATTAAAAAACATAATCACATTAGATTTGATCTGATAAGAGACTGAAATTAAAAATGATTTTGCTCATTAAGCAGATTTTATAATCAGACTTTGTGTCGTTGCTGTTGGTCGGAGGCTGCCGGCCTCCTGACTGTCAGCTCCGCCCGACTGTCGGTGGCACTTATTGATTGAAAGGCGTTGATTGATTAATATTTCACGTCAACTGATTCTGTCAGAGTGGAGATCTGACAGAGCCGAGCTGCTGTCACACTCCCTCACACCGGTCCAGCTGTGTCCAGCTGTGTCCAACTCACTGGTTTTGTTAACACTTCACTTTTCTAATCTCATTTCTCCATGAAAACTGATTTTTTATTTTAATTTAATGATTAAACTGGACATCAAGTTCCCCTCGTGAACATAAGTGCAGTTGAATTGTTAATTTAATAGAAAACGGATTAAAACTAATTCAATTTTATCTCAATATTAACAAAACAGCTGGATGGAAACACTCCTGTCTATTTAATTTGTGTGATTTCATTCTGGGTCTGTTTGTCTTAGTGAGTTCCAACGAAAGGAAATCTTTAATAAATTGTTTATAACACACTATTACGTAATCATAAGTAAGTTATAATTGTACAGTATGTAATTAAGTCTTTTATCTATTATTTAATATTATAACTGTTACATTAAACATTTGCATCTGCTTACAATTACACTGTAGTGTGTTATAAACTGTTCATTACATTTTACATATTGCTTCTAAATGCTAAACAGGGGGAGTTGAAATAAAGTATCTAATAACTGATGTATGTTCACAATAGTC
>NW_019451676.1:0-1034 GCF_002814215.2 Seriola lalandi dorsalis | reverse complement strand
TCAAAGCCTGACACTTGCATTACAATTTATAGCACAGTCTGTGAGCAAGTGAATCGTTTTTCCACTTGTAATGGCTCTGTAATCCTACGCACTGGATTTATAGAAACAATGCTGGCTGTCAAAAATGTCTTCCCTAAAGTGAATGTGCTTCTCCAGTTCTGCTGTACTGCTTTACTTCATGAGTGCAGCTGTTTTTATTTAAGAAAATAAAACAAAATATAAAAAAAATACAGAATCTGACTCAGTATCTGCAGATATTCAGTATTAAAGAACTCAGATTATCATGAAATCATTGATTTCTCGCCTCAAACCTTTTCTGAGAGACAAAAAACTAAAAACAGAAACCTTTTATCTGATGTTCCTGATGAGAGCGAGCGGACCGCTGCAGGCCTGCAGGATCAGACAGCACCGAGGCAGAACCTCCCTGCGGCTCAACGGGATGATGTATGGAGCGTTTAGTCCATTCAGACAAGTCACTGTCAACATTAACACACACATACACACACACACGGGGCGGCGCGTGCATGTGTGTGTGTGTTCCGTCTTTACGACCCGACACATTAAACTCCTGT
The DNA here is from genome assembly GCF_002814215.2 of Seriola lalandi dorsalis. NCBI lineage: Eukaryota > Metazoa > Chordata > Actinopteri > Carangiformes > Carangidae > Seriola > Seriola lalandi. The sequence continues at coordinate 462 of NW_019451676.1, read as the reverse complement.
AAAAGAGCTTTAGCTGACAAGAGACTGACCAATCAAACACTTCTGCCTCACGTACGTGTACTACAGCTGATGCCAACAGGCGCCTGTGTGTGAGAGGAGATACAGTAACTGGTTTGTAGTGTGTGTTCTTAATCCAGCAAGCCTAAGAGCGTAAAGCCATGCTAGCAGCTTTGAGAGGCTGTACTTAAGTGCTAACACATCTTTAGTTTAGCCTGTTAACATTTTAACATTTGCTTCTCGATACTAAACTACAGCTGAGGCTGATGGGAATGTCACTAGTTCTACAGGTGTTTGGGTCAAAACCAAAGCTTCGGACATATTAAAACTTAGACTCGATGACGCTGGTAGATGAAAAGTTACATTAAATCTTTAACAGTAATCCATCCAAATTGTTGTTCTTAAATCCACACGTGTTAATCTCATGGTGGTGCTAGAGGAAACGGGGGATGAGTGTTCACCCAC
>NW_019451675.1:0-866 GCF_002814215.2 Seriola lalandi dorsalis | reverse complement strand
GAAACATCAGATGTCAGCTAGCCATGTTTGTCTCATGGTTTGATGTGATTAGTTGTGAAAACATATTTAACAAAGGCAACAAGCATTTTGTAAACTGACACTGGGATATATATTATGTTTTGATATTATTTTCATTTAGCTTTCACTGATTTGTTTATGAAGGTGGACACACACTTGGGTCTGAAGATTGAAGTCTGGGATGAAGACTGGGGCAGAGACGACCGTCTGGGGTCATGTACAAGGACCCTGAGGCAGGGGACGCACAGATTCACCTGCCCAGCCAAGAGAGGCGGCATCGAGATCCTGTACACTCTCACCTGCGACCGCCACCTGACCGGAGACAGGTGCCAGCAGTACAAACCATCTCGGTACTGAGCAATGCATTCTGGGTGGCACGCTCACACAGGTTTTTGTTTTTATTTATTTTTTCTGGCTTTTTGTGCCTTTATTGGATAGCACAGTAGAGAGAGGCGGGAAATGGGGAGGCAGAGAGAGGGGGAATGACATGCAGGTAAGGGCTTGTCCGGTGCGGGACTCGAACCGGGGCCATCTGCAGCGAGCTACTCGACGCCCCCCTCACACAGGTTTTAAGTAAAATGAGTGTCACACCATTCGGTTTCCAGTTTTAAAGATTTGGTAATACTTATTCACTTCTGTAATTTAAGCCTATATTCAGCATCATTTGTGTTTCTCAACTTCAACAACAATATACAACAATCAGTTGTAGTTTAGTGTTCAGCCATGTTTGATTATTGGAGAGATAGTAGTCCTGTTTACTGGGTGGAGGGGCCACATTCGAATCTTAGATTCTGCTTTTGTCATATAAAGATGCTGTTGATTATTTTCTGAATTCATGTGTCAAAACT
>NW_019451674.1:0-836 GCF_002814215.2 Seriola lalandi dorsalis | reverse complement strand
GTATGATGAGAAAAAAACAGGGTGAACAGCTTTAATGGAGCTTTAATTTCAGAAACTTCCATGTTTTTTTTTTAGCCCAAAAACAACTTGCTAATAGTGATTTCACAAGAACAGATACTTCAGGATCAAGTCAATGCCAAGATTCTAAAAAATGTGATGGTTCTTGTCTTTCTACAGCACTGAGGGAACCACAGATGTTGTAGGTACTGGAAATGTGATTCTTCCAGGACTGACAAGGGCAGTATAATAACCCAACATCAAACTGGAGGAGAAGAAGAAGAAAGGCACAGGAAACAATAACAAGTAGAATGAAAAAACACACACATAACTGGTGTATGGAGATATTTTTTATTTGACACGGATCATCATAGACATCTCATAGATGACGAATTTCAATGGTATTGGTACAAACTACCAAAATTCTGGTATTGTGACATTCAATCATTGACTGTATCTGTGCAGCCACATCTTTAGCATACAATATATAAGACCTATAGATGCTGTGTGTTAGGCACGGTATGCAATCTGCATTTCAGAGAAACAACACAGATGTTAAATTCTATGAAAATGGCACAAATTCTACATCAACGACAAAAACCTGAATCCAATTCTATTCAAAAAGTTGAATATTCCAACTATAAAACCTACATTTTAAATCAAATTGTGGTGTTGGGACTCAAGTACATTCAAGGCGGTGGAGACCATATGTTTCTTTGTTCCACACACAAAAGAACTCGCTTCCCCACAGTTCCTCACTGTTCACACCTGGGCTCAACCCAGGAACCTCACTTGACCTGTCAGTTCTAGAACCTGCATGAAGCTAACCTCCTCCCTCT
>NW_019451673.1:0-730 GCF_002814215.2 Seriola lalandi dorsalis | reverse complement strand
GAGGAAGAGAAAGAAGGAAACCAGCAGACAGCTGGTTTTAAAACCCAAGTTCCTAAAATGTAAAAGATTTTGTGTTTGTACTGTACGGATGTGAAAAATAAGTCAGCACTTTACTGGACAAACAACCAGAGGTGGTAGCAGTGGTGGAAAATAACTGAGTACAGTAGTACTGAACCTAAGTTTTGAGGTTCCTTAATTTTACTTCATGTTACTTTTACACTTCAGTGTTTTCCAGAGGGAAATGTATTTTTTCATTATCTAAAAAACAGCTTTCGTTACTAGTTACTTAGATTTTACATAGTAAACATATGATCAGCTTTTAAAATAAAATAAAATTTAAAAAAAGCTGGAGTTGTGCAAAGATGTGCTCGAATTTAAATAAGGTCACCAATCTACTGATGAAGTAGTGGAGGCTGGTCCATGTCCTGCAATACAACCACTGGAGCAGAGGAATTAGTTTAGTTAAGTCAATCAAATTCGGTCAGTGCTTGTCTCAATCCTGGGAGATGATCAAACCAGGAAGTGAAAACACCTGGATCTAAAGAGTTAAACTTTAATTAAAATTAGTGTCACCATAATCAGCTACATTAAAATGCTGCTTGCATTTTAGCACTTAAACAATCTACTAATACAATATATGTAATGATGAGGTCCGAATTAAAATCTTTGGAACCGCAGAACCAGGTCTTCCGACCTAAACAACCAATTAGGTCATCAGTCAATCAGCTAC
>NW_019451672.1:0-781 GCF_002814215.2 Seriola lalandi dorsalis | reverse complement strand
CTAAGATACTGGAATATATTATCCTCTCATCAAATACTATGAGCAGAAGAAAAAGAAATTCAATTTTGTAGGTAGGGCTTTGCATATTGACGGTAAGGACATGTCCTGACCAATATTTCATGTTTATACAATGATGTTTATTTATGACGTTTTATACCTTATTATACCAAGACTTTTTATGCCTTACTATACTGTGACGTTTATTTATGACATTTTAAACCTTCTTATACCATGACTTTTTATGACTATTTTATTACTTACTATTTTATGACGTTTTTATGCCTTACTATACGGTGACGATTTTAACGCGTTTTTATGCCTTATTATACTACGACTTTTTGGCGTTTTTGTGCCTAACTATAATATTTACGCCTTACTATACTATTATGTTTTCATGCTTCACTGTAGTATGATGCTTTTAACGTTTTTACACCTTACTATACTTTGACTTTTTTTTCGCGTTACTACACCATGACTTTTTTTTATGACTTAGTATACTATGTTTTTATGCCTTACTACACTGTCATTTTTATATCCTACTATACAATGTCGTTTTTATGCCTTTTATGCCTTATTATACTGTGTCGTTTTTAAGACTTATTATACTATGTCGTTTTTATGACATTTTATGTCTTACTATACTATGACTTTTTATGCCTTACTGTACTATGACTTTTTATGCCTTACTATACTATGTTGTTTTTATGACTTTTCATGCCTTACTATACGATGACTTCTTATAACTTGCTATAGCATGACTTTTTATGCCTTACTGTACTAT
>NW_019451671.1:0-771 GCF_002814215.2 Seriola lalandi dorsalis | reverse complement strand
AAGATGTTTTATGCTTTACTATACTATGATGTTTTTTTAACGTTTTTATTCCTTACTATATTATGATGTTTTTTGACGTTTTTATGCCTTACTATACTATGACGTTTTTTATCGTTTTTATGCCTTGCTATACTATGACGTTTTTATGACTTACTATAATAAGACGTTTTTTAACGTTTTTATACCTTGCTATACTATGACGTTTTTATAACTTGCTTTACGGTGTCATTTTTTAAAACATTTTTATGCCTTGACGTTTTTTAATGTTTTTATGCCTTGCTATACTATGACGTCTTTTTGACGTTTTTATCCCTTGCTATAGTATGATGTTTTTGTAACTTAATATACTAAGACGTTTTATGCCTTGCTATACTATGACATTTTAGGCCTTACTATACTATGACGTTTTTCAATGTTTTCATGCCTCATTATACTATGACGTTTTTTTGACGTTTTTATGCCTTGATATACTATGAGATTTTCTGACTTTTTTATGCCTTGCTATACTATGATGTTTTTATGACTTACTACACTAAGACATTTTATGCCTTACTATACTATGGCGTTTTTTGACGTTTTTATGCCTTATTAGAATATGACATATTTTGACGTTTTTATGCCTTACTATACTTTGATGTTTTCATACCTCACTTTCCAGTCTGTGTCGAATTTACATGTTCTCTCTGTGGCTTTGTGTCTTCTTTCTGGGTACTCTGGTTTCTTCCCACAGTCCAAAGACATGCACATTAGGTTAATTGGCTCTAACGCCTT
>NW_019451670.1:0-818 GCF_002814215.2 Seriola lalandi dorsalis | reverse complement strand
TTTAGTTTAACATGGTTTCATCTCCTCTTACTTCCTGATTCAGAAACCTAGATCAGGACTTAAGCCCCGCCCACCACCTGCTGGCTCCAGGTGGACAGGTGAAAGAGCAGAGAGCATCAAGATGGTGAGAGGAGGAAACATCAGAGACTCAGCCTCATGTTTGAGCCTCAGTCAGACCCAGACTCAGAGGAGGAGTCTGAGACCAGAACCAGAGACTAGCAGACGGGTCAGAAACGTTAGCACAGTTAGCATCTTCAGAGAAACGTTAGCATAGTTAGCATCTGATATTTCTTTGTTGTTTGTTAGCTTGTAACTGACAGTGGCTGACATGGTGTTAGCGGTTGTGCTAATGCTAGCTCAGTATCTCTGTACTGATGAGGTTTCAGGTGTATTTAGCCCCGCCCCCCGTCCCCACAAGTTGACAGGATTGGTTCCTTAAGTTTGTGTCTGAATCTCTTTTTATTCCTCCACACAGGCAACAGTCAGAGCGGCGGCCATATTGTTTTCAGGTTGTATATACGTCTGTCCCATTCTCATGGACACGATATCTCATTAACGCCTTGACGGAACTTCTTCAAATTTGGCACAAACATTCACTTGGACTTGAGGACAAATTTATTATACTTTGGTGGTCAAAGGTCAAAGGTCAAGGTCAGTGTGACCTCACAAAATAAGTTTTTGCCACAACTCCGGACTTCATCCAGCAATTATGACAAAATTTCACACAAATGTTTAATATTTTATGGGACTCTGGATAAATGAGGGATACAACCCCGAGGAGGTGATTCTCATTATGAGACTGTTAGTGGTTCACTGCA
>NW_019451669.1:0-788 GCF_002814215.2 Seriola lalandi dorsalis | reverse complement strand
TCTCTCTCTCTCTGTCTCTCTCTCTGTCTCTCTCTGTCTCTCTCTGTTTCTCTCTCTCTGTCTCTGTCTCTCTCTCTCTGTCTCTCTCTCTGTCTCTCTCTGTCTCTCTCTGTTTCTCTCTCTCTGTCTCTGTCTCTCTCTCTCTGTCTCTCTCTCTGTCTCTCTCTGTCTCTCTCTGTTTCTCTCTCTCTGTCTCTGTCTCTCTCTCTCTGTCTCTCTCTCTGTCTCTCTCTCTCTCTGTCTCTCTCTGTCTCTCTCTGTCTCTCTGTCTCTCTCTGTTTCTCTCTCTCTGTCTCTCTCTCTCTCTCAGACTGAGCTCAGTGATGTGCTCGCTCTCCCTCTGTTGAACATCCATCAGTCCGACCTGCTGCTGCGCTCAGACAACCTGTTCCTGCTGCGACAGACCGGTCTGTCTCCAGAGCTCCTGCTCTTCAGAGACCAGCTGGACCTGCGAGCCCTGCAGAGAGCCGGCCGCCTGCGGCTGACGCTGGTCGACCACAACGTCCTGGCCAGGTACAAACACCTGACAGGTAGAGACTAACACATGACAGGTGAACTTTAACACCTGACGGGTATGAATGCTTACCTGCACAGGTAGACTTGTCCATGTATACCTCAGGCTGGTTCCTCAGGTAGGTGTCAGGTGGATGAGCACACCTGTCTCTCTCTCCTGCAGTGCAGACAGTGACCTGGAGGGGGCGGTGGTGGAGGTGATCGACCATCACCTGTTGGAGAGAGAGCCCTCTCCCTCCTGTCCTGTTACCGTGGAGACAGTGGGATCCTGCGCC
>NW_019451668.1:0-887 GCF_002814215.2 Seriola lalandi dorsalis | reverse complement strand
ATAGAGATTTAGATGACAAGATTGGCACCCCTTCTATTCATTTCTTGATCCTGGCCAGGAAATAGTGCGGCACATAACCACATTAAAACGGCTAATTGTGCTCACAGTTTCTTCTTTTTACAGTATAGAGAGAGGTCAAAACTCCAGCAACAAACAGATAAACTTAATTAGACCGGCTTGGGGCCTTCGTCATGGTCACCCGGACGGCCCTGATGAGGGTGACGTTTCAGGGTCATCCATGGCCTGGTGACACCCAGACTTGTACATTAAACCAAATATCACCTGTTACTTCGTAAGATTCACAAGTGCTAGTAGGTAGATTATGTTATATTTAGACAGAGCCCTCTGTTTCCAGTCTTTATGCTAAGCTATAATAACAGTAAAATAATAATTCCTAAAATATGTTATATATAAGTTTTTATTTCCAGTCTTGTTCATATTCTGTTCATGTCCTAACTGTCCTGCTCCTTGCTAACAGGGGCGGCTACATGGTCAGGCCTTACATGATGGAGTTCTGGCAGGGTCAGACCAACAGACTTCACGACCGCATCGTCTTCACCAAACCCAAGGACGGAGAGTCTGAGCTGGGAGAGTTCCAGCACGCCGCAGAGGGAGGCTGGGTGTACCAGCGACTGTCTCCATGAGAGGTACCTGAGCAGACTGTCGCATACAGGGAAGAACAGAAACCTCATCTAGAATCTGACTCTATCATCACCATCTTTACCTCACTTCAAGTAATTGCTCATCTGTACAGTAGGTACTGACAGAAACCATTTGATGCTGATTAAATAGGTGCTGCTGCTGCGTTTAGGATTTATCAACAAGCCAAAAGTCACTGTGTCGTCCTTGAACTTAAACCATGTGACGTTCTTTATGTCGGGTCACAT
>NW_019451667.1:0-839 GCF_002814215.2 Seriola lalandi dorsalis | reverse complement strand
CATTTAAGAAATTGATTTAAGGAACTATTTATAAGTTTTGCTCTTGCTACTAGCTAACGTTAGCATTAGCAGCTGTTTACTTACCAGTCTAGAACAAACACTGAGAGTTCAGCATCAACCCTCTTTCCTTCACTCACCAACATCTGTCTCCAGAGGTGGAAACTGACACCAATGTTGACTCTTGTTTAGCTTCTTTCTCTACCACTTCTTCTCTTCTACTGAAGTTAGCATGCTAACCAGCTAGCTCCACGCACAGTCACTGTAGCGTCCAGTCTGAGACAGCAGCTCAGCTCAGAGGAGCAATGCGACCACGGCTGAAGCTCCCGCAGAGACTGGTCAGTAAACAGCTGTTGATGCTAACGTTAGCTATGTAGCAATAGCAAAACGTGCAAATAGCCCCAAACTTAAAGCGATTGTGTCCTTCCATGACAGGTTTGTGTGGGTCAGCTGTTTTATACATCTGGTACAATCTGTAGCTAATGGGCTAAAAATCACTGGATGGTCCATGAACTAATGACCTCTGACCTCTGACCTCCCTGTAGAACCATCTGATAACCAGTGGGCTCGCTGCTTCACACACACACACACACACACACACACACAGAGGGAGGAGACATTGTGTGAAACAACTTTGTTTGAAAACTTTGTTTCCATAGCAACCGCCCACCACTCCAAAAAAACGTGGCGTGTGCAGCTTCTGAACATAAAAGAAAAGAAGTTGCCGTTTCGGTCTCATGACTCACGTGTCCCCGTCTCCCCCTCAGGACGAACACACACCAGGGGAGCGTCAGCTGGTCTGTTGTTAACCCCTTCACTCCACGGTGAAGACATGAAACAGG
>NW_019451665.1:0-900 GCF_002814215.2 Seriola lalandi dorsalis | reverse complement strand
TCTTTGTTACCGAGCTGTTTGTTAAACGCTCTGAGCTGACGGGCTGTTTGTTCCTCTCTGTGTCAGACATGACAGAAGGAGAAACGGCCGCCAGAGAGAACGCAACCCGAGGTACTAAGACCTGCCGTCTGCATGTTTTCTTTGGTCTGACTGATACGTTCAAGTAGATTTTGGTTTAACAGCTGGAAGTCCACTGATCTTGCTCGTGCATTTTCACGACAGTGCGACCTCTGTGACCTCTGTGACCTCTGTGACCTCTGTCTCACCATGTTTGTTTAGAATAGTTTGGTTGGTTCCTTGCAGACCCACTAATCATTCATTTTTTAACATTGTGATCAGCAGGACAGGTAAACATGACACTATAGATCATGAAACAATATATTATCACACTGTTGTTGTAGATAGAGACACTGATCGGTGTCATACCGTTCGGGACGATGTGCTGAATTGGTTAAAACAGACGTCCGTAGTTCTTTCACCCGTCAACAGTTTCTCTTTTCCTGAAAATGAAGTTTATCACAATATATATTGATATTGCACCATCAGCAGTACAATAAACATTACCATATGTAGATTAATAGGCTGAAATATTGATTAATTGACTCATTATTTAAGCAGTGTTCATTCAGCGTTCAGCTTCTCAAAAATGAGGATTTGCTGCTTTTTTGCTGCATTTCACAACATTGTGTATTGAATCTTGTTCACTTTGGACATTTGTCATTGTGACACTTTAAGTGATTAATTGTTTAAGCTTTCAATCAAATAAAGATTTGATGGAATATATTATAATGTGGTTTATGACTTTTTACCACCTTCAGATCTCGTCACGAGTCAAAGTTACATTGAGTTTTAGACACTGATACACGAAGATGATAACACTCAGCTTTTCATGACACCATT
>NW_019451664.1:0-730 GCF_002814215.2 Seriola lalandi dorsalis | reverse complement strand
CATCATTGTAATGTTCTGACATGAATTCCTGGCATAGAGGACAAAGACAGACTGGTACATTTATATTCCTGATCTCCTCACAGTCACTTTGACGGTTACTAATGTTGACGGTTTCATTGCTGGGTTGACAGATGGAGTCGTTCAGCCTTTGGATGAGATCCTGGCTCCTCAGATAGGATGACGAGTCTGTGATTAGCAATAACGTGTGGCTCATCAGACTCAGCACTGGCAGATGAATTGTCAATACTTCAGCTGTCTTTGGGTTTATAGTGACCCTCCAATAAGTCCCTGACGCATCAGCTGAAAAACAACTGTTACAATAATTCTAATTAATTTAAAAGGCGGGACAGTAAAACAGGCCTTTAAACATTCAGCCATCCAGGGGCCAGATGTATAAATGATGCGTCTGCATAAAAACCATGCTTACACTATTTCCCGCTCATAAATTGGTCTTCATAAACACAGAATGTGTCACCTCACATGTTCCTTTGACCGTGTGAACACAAAGTGATCCAAGTCACAGTGAAGTGAAACTACGTAATAAGGCGAGACACGTGATTTAACCTGAAATGAAATAACAAACTTCATAGAGCTTAATTCATTATCACATTATAAGTTTTACTGTTTACATAGCAATGAAAATTTTGCATTCATAACCAGAAATAATTGTTTGTGCTCAATGTTTCCTTCAGCGTTGTTTAATGTCCTTATTATTTACTGTGAGTCATCC
>NW_019451663.1:0-848 GCF_002814215.2 Seriola lalandi dorsalis | reverse complement strand
GGTAATGGGTTTGTGCCAGGACAGGGTAGGAACCACTTCAAAATAAAGGAAGTGTTATAAAAATATCAAACGTCTTTCAGTGTAATAAAAGTAATACAATGAAAAATGCAAAATCTCTGCACTTGTCAGGGCCCGGGTAGTTTTGTAATATATTTTGGTAGGTTTAGCGTTTGTGTCTTGTCTACTTCCTGTTTTATTTTGGTGTGTGTTCTTCCTTGTACTGTCTAACTTCCTTCCCTCCTGTTGATTGCCTCCATTCCCCTAATGTGATACACCTGTGTCTCGTTATCATTCAGTGTATATATGTGGTGGGGTTTTTCCCCTTCTGCGCCAGCGTCTGGTTCACGTATATATCTATATCTATAGCCCTTGTGATATTGACCCGTTTTTGCCTTTTGGATACCGAGTACCCGCCTAGTGATTTTGTACCTCTGCCCTGTGGATTGGATTTCCTGTTTTTTTTAAATTGGACTGAATAAAACGACTACCGAACTCTCCTTCTCTTTGTCCCTGCCTCTGCATTTTGAGTCCTACTGTTCTGTGTCTGATAGCACTGGTGTGCACAGGATACAACAAATTATGATTTAGGGCTTATATATTAGGTCTAGTGAATTTCTACCTGAACAGCTTTCTTGAAGGGAGACTGCTAACAACAGCAAATTTGCATTTAATGTCATGTTTTAAAAAAAATTATGCAGATGTTTGGTGATGATAGGAGCATTATGGTACATTAAAAGTCTCCAATTAAACCTGCGATAACTGAATTTTTTGGTCACTTGAGGGCAGTGAAAACAAGCTTAAATATAATACTGACAAGTGTACTCACACTTGCTATTTTGAATGTGTAA
>NW_019451662.1:0-3235 GCF_002814215.2 Seriola lalandi dorsalis | reverse complement strand
TGTGTGTGTGTGTGTGTGTGTGTGTGTGTGTGCGCATCCATTTGTGTGAATCTGTGAGGACTATCTGGATCTGTCCCTGGTGTGTTTTTAGCTCTACTCCAGTATGCTAATGAGGCTAACATTAGCCTGTTTCCGAGCACTGTCATTAGCAGCTGGTTAACTTTTGCATTCAGCTAAATGCTGTCATTGGCACCTGTCTAACTTCTAAAACACACATGCACAAACACAGGATTTTTAAATTGTTTGCCACTTTCAAGTTCCGTGATTGGCCGTTGGGGACCACCACAACATTTAACTGTCTGTACATAATAATAATATCAGCTGAATGACACCTGCTCCTCCCTGCTGTGCACAAATAAGAAAGTAAACTATTTTTCCCACAACCTGTCTGGATCTTTTGTGCAGAAAATTTACTCTTTACCTGTTTCACCATGTGTCAGAATCTAATCCATGGTGTCTGAGATATCAAGTGTGCTTTTGGGCAAACAAACATCTGAACAAATGACTGGAGGCCAACTAATCCACTCTTCTCCCCTGGGATTTCATTACAGAAGTCCATCTGTAAGCCTCGTCAGACAGGTTTTGTCTGCTGTTTGGAAAAAAGATGAATGTAAAGTAAAAACTAAATAAATAACTAAGTGCTTTCTGTGTAAAAAATAATTATATTGCAGGTCTGATGAAGCTATGAAGATAAGCTGTTTTACTCAGATGTTACTCATGTCCAGCCACAGGGCCAAAACCTACAATGAGCCCTCCTTCCCTCTCCACCCTCTATCAGCAGTCTGAATGAATCAGCACAATTATTTCTACGCGCAATGTGTGAATCTACATGAAACTATTCCATTTCATTAACCTTGCAGACGCCTCTGTTCACAGTGACTTGCATTTTTCCCATACACATTCACTGAGAGCAGCTTGGGATTCAGTGTGTTGCTCATGTGGGCATGAGGAGACATGCAGAGAAAAAACCAACTATTAATGAGTGACTTACTCTACAAACTAAACCACTCTACATGTGACACAAAGCTATCCTGTTTTGCCTTTATGATCATTGACACAGTATGTAAATACCACACACACACACACACACACACACACACAAACTACTCAGTGTGAGCCTGCAGCCTTCACGGCCTCCTGGTTTGTGTGTGTGTGTGTGTGTGTGTGTGTGTGTGTGTGTAGGGGGGGGCATTTCTATGTCACAGTAGCAAAAACACAGGAGTAATAATGAAATCAATGACGGCTGAATTCCATTAACCTGCTTTAGTTTAATGTACCATGACAAGTTAAAAATGTCTTCTGTCAAAAGGGTTTATTGTGATTTTTTTTGGACAGTTGCCTGTAATAGTTTACAAAATCCTTTTCTTGACTATTTCAGACATTTTTGCCACAATTGAGCTTCTGTATAGCGGCTGTTTCTACAGTTTTTGTGAAACAGCTGCTAATGGGTTAAAAACATTCGAAGAGTGTACCGTTACACATGGCTACGTCTGCGAACAGAGTGTAAAACAAACGCAACCTCTGAAATGGGGTACTAGCTTATATTTAAAGTTTGGTGAGCGTGCATGTAGCTGGCAGTAAGATACTCACCAGGGTTTTCCTCATAGGATAACTGTGAGAAAAATCTAAGAAGCTTGAGTCAGGTCGGGGTCCACATGCTCTGATGGTTTCCACTGTTATTCAGGGTTTGATTTACATGGGAACTTGCTCAAGGACACTTCAGCAGGGACACTCAGACCTGTTGAAGAACAAGCCTTGGACCTTATGATAAGTTGCATAAGAGCTTCTTATAACTGATCCGCATGATTTGAACGACTTTTAGCTGGTGGCCAGACATGATAGAGTCTCAAGGATTCAGTTATTTCCGTGTAACATATTCACTGTTTTTGTTTTGTCTAATCTTTTGCACCTGTTCTATCCTGCTGCAGATGAAACCTTGATATTGTACTGTAGCGTACTAACTTCTCTCCTGTACTATCACAAAGCATCTCCCTTGTCAACCATTACAAGGCTCCAGGCTTGACACTTCTGTGTGCTTGTATTAATCACATAATAACATTATGGGCATATGAATTTTTGTACAATATCATTGTTGGGGCTAACCTCTTATTTAAGGACAAAACACAGGTCCCCATAGTTGAACTCTGATGGAATAGTTTTACATTTTGGGAAATACACTTATTCACTTTCTTGTTGTAAATTAAATGAGAGGATCACTCTCATGTCTACGCACTAAATATGAAGCTACAGCGAAGCATTGGTTAGCGTAGCCTAGCACAAAGATTAAGAACATGCATAAGCATCCTAAAGCTGAGAGCGTGCACATCCGAGACCACTGGCCGACTTCCCATTGGCTCGCCGCACACACAAATGGGATAAAATAATTTAATCATAAGGCTCCTCTACACTTTCCAAATGTTACTGGGTCAAATGGATCAAATTCTTGGGAGTTTATAAAGCTCAGAAAAAATGTATTCACTGTTTTAAAGCTGCTCCTTTCCCAATGATTGTGTCTGGAAATTGATTGATGGAAAATGATTGGACCATTGTGATGAAGGTGAAAGTTTTAGTAACCTGGGTCTGCCACTATACGAAAATCTTTGGTAAAAAACATAAATAGTGTGTTTGTTTTTTTTACATTTGTGTTTTAGGACATTTTTTTCATTATTTGATGATTAAAGGTGTAGAGATTGCAAAGGAGTAGAATTTAGTAGGGATGGTAAACACATGTCCGAACCAACATCCAGTGACAAACTGAAATGTTCCCAACATTCATTTTGATCAAAATTAAAATCTAACCACTGTTGTCTGCCAGTGTCTAGTTAATGTATTTGGTACACAAATGTCTAATAGGTCTCATTCTCTACTACAAATCCCGCCTCCCTAATCAAGTATCGCTAATAGGACTGGCTTTGCCATTTCTTGCTAACGCTGTAGCTACAACTGGTTGTATGAAGCCCCAAAGCTCCATCAAGCAGATGTGTAGGTAGGCTAAGAGAGGAAGACACCATCGTTTTACTAACAGACTACGTTTCATATTGATTCAGTAAGAGACACTGCATCATTTCAATACAGGACAACCCTGTTTTATATGGGAAGGGTGGTATTTTTACAGTGTGGTGACATTAGTTTTACTTCAGCAAAGTATATGAACTATTCCAAACCATCCGATGATGGTAAACACATACTGCAAATCCAAATCCATTTTTTGGATGCACGCACATTACGTTCAGCA
>NW_019451661.1:0-783 GCF_002814215.2 Seriola lalandi dorsalis | reverse complement strand
CAAAATCGAGTAGCACTTTAATTTGTAAGTGTGATCTAAGAAAGGTAAAGGGCAAATATTAACCATAAAAGTATATGCTGTTTACTGTATATTGCTTGTAATTGAGATGAAGTAAACATCTGTTAAGTATTTTAATAGAAAATTGTTTGATTGTGTTGAATTAAACCCCAACAAATGCAGCGGGTCCACCAGACCCGCCAGCACTGGCTGAGTAACAAAAATATGAACATCACACAAGGGTTAAAGTTGATAATTTGTGAGCTCCAAGTCACCCTGGAGAAGCCAAGCAGCTAAATCAACTAAATTTAATCAACAGAATGAGCTTCTTTTACTCTCTCCCGCTGCATCCCTATGGCCCCTGCTGGGGTAGAATCTGTTCTCCTCAGGATTGCTTGCCAGCTGGAGCTTTAGAAGCCTGTGGGTGGTTGCAGTTTTGAAAGAAAATTATCTGAGATCTGCACTGCAAATACATTTTTTTCAGATATCCTTGGAATCAGTGGTTTTCCCATGCCCTTGTACACCAGTGTGATTTGTTTGCTTAGTTTGCCATTTATGAGGCAAAATCTGGAGGAAAGGAAAGTTGCACTTCTTGTACTGAGACCAGAAACTTAAACCAGAAAAATATATTTGTCTTGTTACTGTAGACAGTATTAGATAACAACACTGCACCTTGGTTATGAGAAACTGAAATGTCGTGATGTGGGGCTTCTGTGATAATCATTCTCATTTACTTTTGAAAAGAAAGACTTAAATGAAAAAATCACATGTGGGGGACAGCTATAC
>NW_019451660.1:0-730 GCF_002814215.2 Seriola lalandi dorsalis | reverse complement strand
AAAACTTAATAATTTAATAATGTAATAACATTGATAATGATAGTTATTTTAGTCGAAATACATAGTTTTATCCCTACTTGAAGAGAAAAACTTTTCCAAAAAATTACTCTGAACAATGAACTCTCTCCTCTCCTCAGGTGTTGTTATGGGGGCGGTGTTTGGGATGGTGCTGCGCTACATGAAGGTGACGGACAGCTCTGTCCTCACTATGATTTCCTTCCCTGGAGAAATCCTCATGAGGATGCTGAAAATGCTCATCCTGCCTCTAATCATCTCCAGTCTTATCACGGGTGTGGCACTACACACATGTGCAAGCATACACACACACACACACATCCGATATACAGTAAGGTACATGTGGTATAAGTAGAGCATTCTTTGGAGTGAAGCCGAAGAATGACTGATTTGTTTGTCTACACCACAAGAAATATTGGTAGATCAGTCTCTCAGTATTCACAGTCAAATACCTATACAAATATTGGATGGATTGGGTTGTAACGTGGAACAGATATTTATCCCCAGAAGATGAATCTTTAATAACTGTTGTGATCCCCAGACTTTTCATTTAGCACCACTAACAGATCAAGCTATACTAGGAGAGTGCTGCTAAACAGCATAGCATGCATACTAACAAATATAAAATGCTAAATGTTACACCCCAATTAAATGTGGACATGTTAGGTAAGTTAACATTCTTATGTTAGTCTTTAAGATTTTTTTTTACTGCTGG
>NW_019451659.1:0-730 GCF_002814215.2 Seriola lalandi dorsalis | reverse complement strand
ATTTATGGTTGAAATGAAGCTGCTAGGACGCCATAAAACAAGGAAACACCAAGATTTGCAGGGGGCACAAAAAATGAAACTCACTGACCTCAAGGTGGCTCTTTAACAATCATCTTTACGTTTTGCAAATATCTCAAAAATGGTCTGGACAGGAACACCCTGGGCCTTTGCTGCATGTCATCCCCTCTCTCTCTCTCTCTTGAATCTCCATCTAAATAGGCAAAAATGCCAAAAACCCCAAAAAAAAAGAGTCTGGAATAGAGTCAAAATTCTTTGTTAATCAGTCGTTTTAATCTTTTGGACATCTGCAACTTTTTTTCAATTTTCTCAAAAACCTTTATCTGTAACCACTGGACCACACATGATGAAACAGGATCATCTTCAGACTCACCTGATCTGAAGTTGTTCAGGAAATTTTTAGATGTCAGTCTGTTGAAATTATACATTTCTAAACACATCTTTATGTTTAATTTAATGGAAATGCTAATAAATCAGAATTGGCTATAGTAACTGCAACATAACATCATACAAGTGTTTGGATGGTTTTGGGACTAGTGGGCGCCTGAAATGCTAAAAGTACAAAATTTGGTCTTCACAATCTGGGATCATGACTCAGTTGATACATATCATTTGGTAATGATTGATTACAGTGGGCGTGGCTTATTAGAAAAACTAAATTACTCAACATTTCACCTTCCAGACTTCCAAAGATCTAAATAAATCACCAGTG
>NW_019451658.1:0-860 GCF_002814215.2 Seriola lalandi dorsalis | reverse complement strand
ACACCAGAATGTAGTGTACAGAAGCTGTACACTACAGCGATCGAGCCAGACCATTGTGCATTGTGGCCTGTCTGGTGAAAGTGCTGCAGAAGAAGAAGTCATCTCGCTAACAGGTTAGGTGCTAACATTAGCATCTGATTTGAGGGGCTGGTGAGCGTGATTCTCCTCTGGCGTCTGGGCTGTGAAAGGTCATAAAAATTGCATGTCTTGTAAGATAACATGTATTTTAACGTATGCTGTATGTGATGCAGATGCTCTGGCATTTGCTAACGCTACGGAGATAATAATTATGAATATTTGGTGCATAACGATGTAGTAATTTAGCATCCAAGTAGTGTCCAAAATGTATCAGCTGCTGTTTGCATTTATCCTCTAATAAGTTTCCAATGTAGCAAACACGATAAAGTGGTTTAGTGACTGACAATCCTATCACAGCTCTAGTCTTTATGCTAGGCTAAGCTAATCGCCTCCAGCTCAACACAGAACACACAGACATAAGAAAAAAAAGCCCATAAGTCTATTCACCAAAATGTTCAACTAGTCCTTTAAAAAGGCTTTTTGTAAATTTTTGCTATCGCTACATAGCTAACGTTAGCTTTAAAAGCTGTTTACTTACCAGTTTAGAAAGCATCATTGCATGTTCAGCATCAAACTTCATTACATTACTCACCAAGAGCCGTCTCCAGCTCACAGGACGTATTCTACCTTCTCGTCTTGTAAATGCAACGTTGGCTGAAGCTCTTGACAAGCAATAATCAGCACCACCAGCTCTTGGCAAGAAAACTTACAAATAGCCTCTTTAAACTGTCCTGTAAAGCAAAGGATAATGCTACAGCTAACTTCAGAAATTGGCTGAATCC
>NW_019451657.1:0-731 GCF_002814215.2 Seriola lalandi dorsalis | reverse complement strand
CAGCTCAATAGAACACAGCAGGAGTTTTAAAAGTTTTTTTTTAAGAAGTATAATCCCTGATGCAGAAAGAAAGGTCATCATGAACCATGCAAGTGTCAAGTGTACTATGGTTAATATACATGTGTGTGAAAACGACTATATATACTAGTGCTGTTAAATGGGGATTTCTTAAACTGAAATGATATAACAAAGCATATATCTGAGCACAAAGCATGTAGAAGGCAGTCAACACTGTTTCCTTAAGATACACAACTTGAGAGGCTTTTACGATCCTGACTGTATGATTTAACATGGTTGTTTTATTTCTTTTTTTTTAAATAATTTATTATGTTATACACCTGTCTAATATTGACATTTTTAATGTGGTTGGTTTGTCTTTAATTTTTATCATTTAATTTGCTTGCTGTATGTTTTATCCCATACTTTTTCTTAAGTGTATTGGGAAAGACTACAGTTTCAACAAGATTGATTGATTGACTGCTTCATTACTTCATTGATTAATTGATTAATTGATATCATGGTGTGTGGAGCTTAGTGTCCATGGAAAAAGAACGTCTCAGGAAGTCGTAGCTCTCCAAAGTAGAATAACTGCTTCATGGTTGTGTGCCTCCATCATCCAGCCAAGTTGCAGGTAATGGCCTCAATCTCTCCTTCCTGGGTTACAGTGTTAAATAATGGCCAGAAGTGTTTTTGCAGAACATTATGATGTCACAGTGAAGTTGACCTTTGGC
>NW_019451656.1:0-731 GCF_002814215.2 Seriola lalandi dorsalis | reverse complement strand
ATCAAATAAAACACTGTTTAAAATGTGCAACTTTATAACACAAATTTATCACATTTATTGAGTTTTTTTGTCTTATTTCTGTTTTTTAACTTTTTACAAAATAAAAACACGACTCCAATCTATAAAACTATAGCCCATATATTTATATATATTTTAGATAGAAAATCTCTAATATAAATCACAATTTAATATTCTACAATTAAATAGAAATGTGCTTCATCTTAGACCTACATTTACAGCAGCCTGCTGTGTTGCACTTTTTTTTTTTATCATGATGAAATTAAAGAAGACATGTGGCTGCCTGAGTTTCTACATGTGTTGCGAAACTGAAACGATGAAACACTTGAACGTGTCTTCACTTCAAGCTCGGTTTGTTTTCTCCAGGGAAAAAGTCCAACAGGAGAAAGCTTTGACTTGAAAAGCACCTTTCAGTGACACATCAACCTGATATTTCACGGCAACGGCAAAGCTCTAACGAAAAAAACATCTCTTAAAAATCATAGATAATAGCCTATATAAACAGATATGTTGCGTTAGGAACCGTGGGGAAACGAAAAAGGGCTCGGATCGAATTTCAATTATTTATATATTTATTTAATCGGACTATTTTTAGTTTTTTTAGTTTTTATCTTTATCCACAAAGCTACTCAGTCAAATAAAACGCCTGATGATATTTTGGTAAATAAAATGCCATGTAGGCTAGTAGGTATGTAGGAAGGACAGGAGAAACA
>NW_019451655.1:0-870 GCF_002814215.2 Seriola lalandi dorsalis | reverse complement strand
ACTGAGTCGTGGCAGAAGCAGTATGAGTAGCAGCTGTAGTAGTGGTGGTAAAGTGTGTATTGATGATCTGTCTGCAGGAGGAGAGGGCGGAGCGTCTCTCCTGTCGCAGATTTTTCCGCAGCGTGAGCGAGCTGCGAGGTAAAGAACGCTCCCTGATGTTCGGAGACTTCGTGCTCCTCTCTAACTCCTCCTCCTCCCTGGCGTACCTGCGGGTCTGGGATCAGAGCACGCGTTACGTGGCCGCTTTCAACTGGGCGGCGGAGGAGGCGGCGGTGCTGCAGCTGAGCGATGCGGCCCTGCCGCGGCAGGCCGCGGTGGTCATCAGCACCAACAGCAGCGCCCTGCCTGCGGACAGCAGCGTGGACCTGATGAACCTGTACCTCGGCCCCGGACAGGCCGCGCTCCTCAAGTTTCCCTACACTGGATAGAGCAGAGGTTGATTCACGCTTATCTGGTGTCAGTTAGTACCTCCAGACAAAATGGTGATTAAAGGTCCGTGTAGACTGGATTAAAGTGACAGGATACTCGTCCTGCTCGGGGTCAAATCTCAGTCAGATCTGAACAGAGAGACATGAAACACACATTTTTAGATTCAGTGTGACTTCACTTCCTGATATCACTATCTCACATGTCCCTCCAGAGTCAAGCTCCAGAAATCAGAGAAAAAAGATGCTCCTTCTACCTGCAGAACCTCGTAGAGAATCGTGTTTCCTTCAGTATCACAGTGACAGTCTGAACATCATCGTACTCTGCAGACAGGAGCTGATCACAGCTGATTCTGCTGCTTTAATGGAAGCAGTTTTCCATAATGTAAACAAAGAGTAAAACACAGGCAATGTGAAGTGACATAACACCACCAGTCCAGTCCAG
>NW_019451654.1:0-826 GCF_002814215.2 Seriola lalandi dorsalis | reverse complement strand
GCTTACCTCGTTATCCATTGTGAGGCTGCAGATGATGCTGTTCACATAACCCTATCCCATATTTCTGAGAGAGATGATCATGCTTCAATAATAGCACTGGAAACAGTGCTGTGTTTGAGTGCCACTGCAGAGGGACACAGATGAGAACCCCAAGGTTACCTGTGACCATGAAACCTAAATTATCTTGAATGCAGTTCGTTTAAAATGCCGCCCCACCCGCTGAACGATTCAGCAGAACAAATCTGATATTTCCAAGTCAAACGTTACCCAGCTCATTTCAGCCATGTTTTCCTCAAAACTCAATTTAAACATCTTAACATACAGTTGACCTGAGTACCGCTGTAGGGAGACGGCAGATGTGTGGTTAACGTTTTATATCTCAATTTATATGGCATTAGTAGCTAACACGCTAGCAATTGCTAACAATGTTATCGTTAACGATCAAGCTAAGGCTTTCTGCCAGTTTCCAGTGCCGTTACCGGTCAACTGTTTATTGCACAATTTATCTCCCTGGGTTAGCGACAGATGCAAAACTAGCAAGCCGCCAAGCAGTTCAGTTAAGCTAGCATTGACGCTAACAACAAACTGAAAGGCTAATGAGTTAGCATGTAACTAGCTAACATGAAATGACACACTGGCTTTCAGATCTGGTACTCTTTTACAACCTTGGCTCGGGTTTTAATAAAGATAAGAAAATTACTTACTGTCCCTGCAAAATTGTATGTCGCTGGGCATTAGCTTTAAAATGAAGGAGTTTTTCTGATTTCTCATGCGCCCAGCGTGTTGTGTTGGTTGGTTACCAGGATAGCTGTCCACCAATAGAGAG
>NW_019451653.1:0-742 GCF_002814215.2 Seriola lalandi dorsalis | reverse complement strand
GCCGGAGTCTGGATGTTATACAGAGGGTGAGCAAACAGCCTGGCCAGCTTTGAGCCTCCGTCTGTGGGGTCGGTCGTAGCGCCAACCAGAGGTGACCCAGAAGTCCAGTTGGACAGCTGCGGGGTGGCGAGACCCTCCTGCCTGGGGAGGGTGAGGTTGTTGGGACCACATGAGCAAAACTGTCCTGACCCTCGTCCTATGCTCCGCAGCTTTGGCAGGAGAATGAAGTAAAGGTCAGCAGAGAAGATGGCTGTGAGGGTCGCGGCCAAGAAGAGACGGTCTCTCCTCATCATTGAATCGGAGATAAGAGAGGAAAATGTAGAAAGAGAAGAGAAATAAAAACAACAGAGAGACCTAAAGAAAGTCCTGACTATGTGCTGCTGCTCCGGAGTGTGCGAGGCATCACTTGTGGGCTGCCTCCAGTCTCCCACACAGTCAGCCAGGCAGAGGTTGGTCCAAGTCTCTCTCTTTCTCTTCTCTATCTGTGTGTTTCAGTCTGTTCCTTCCAGCCCCACTTCTTCTTCTTCTTCTTCTTCTTCTTCTTCTTCTTCTTCTTCTTCTTCTTCTTCCTCTTCTCCTCCTCCTCCTCCTCCCTTGGCAGCAGCCGAAGAAAGAGCTGAGCTGAGAGCAAGCATGTGTTAGCAGCAGTCACTGACAGTTTGGCTGCTTCCAGGGACCTGCTGCTCCGAGGACAAGCGAGCGAGCGAGCGAGAGAGAGTGTATGTGTGTGTGTGTGTGTGTG
>NW_019451652.1:0-913 GCF_002814215.2 Seriola lalandi dorsalis | reverse complement strand
GCTCTGACCTACACACCAACATCAACACCTGACATTTAGCAGTTAATCATGTGTGTTAGCATGCTAACATTTGCTAATTGTCACAAAACACATGGTGCAGCTGGGGCTGATGGGAATCTCAATAGTTGTGCATGTGTTGGGTCATAAACCAAAGTAATGGACGGACCAAAGTTTTTGACCTGATGGTGGCGCTTGAGGAAAAGTTCAGGGATCACAACACACTAAACTCAACCTTCACCTCCATGTTTATTCTTTACAACCATCATCATCTCCATCCTGTCCTCTTTCCATTCCCTCCGAGAAGTTCCCTCTTTAACAAGCAGCTGAGCTTGTGAGGAGGTAAACATCTCCACCTGCCGACACGTTCTTGGGCGTGGTTCCATTTAGTACAGGATGTTTTTTTGTTGTTTGTTTTGTTATTTACATCTTTATTGAATTTAAATGACATTGATACTGGGTTGGTGATACAGCCACTGGTTCTGGTATAGACATGGTGACTCACATATAAGGAAGTGAGAAATTCAGTTCACAATAGAAAGGGAGGGAGTGTCCAGCTCAGTCACTGGTGCTCTGAGCCAAGTTTTCCAAGGGCCTGTCCCATCTTCCATCTTCCCCTTCAGTCTATTAAGCACAGACTCATAAGATGCCGTCTCCACCATGACATTCATCCAGTCCTTCAGGTCCGGTGATGCAGCAGCTTTCCAATGTGTTTAGATAATTCTGGAGGCTGTAACCAATCCTCCCATAGACAGAAAATATCCTTTTGATTCATTTGGTATTTGAGATCTATCCCCTAATAAACACGCCCGAACAAAGACTTCAGAAGTCCGGTGTGGATCTTATTTAAAGCTGACATTATTTAAGGTGAATCTCAGAATCTCCAGAATCTCACTCCCTTCTTGTCTCTTGGTCA
>NW_019451651.1:0-954 GCF_002814215.2 Seriola lalandi dorsalis | reverse complement strand
GTGTTTGTGTGGCTCAGATATTCTTCATCCTGAGGAAGAAGAACGGTCAGCTGACCTTCCTGCACGTCTACCATCACGCCACCATGATCTTCAACTGGTGGGCCGGGGTTAAATATGTGGCTGGCGGCCAGTGTGAGTACAACCTCACAAAACGTCTCGAAAATAGAACAAATTGTGCAGATTTTGGTCTATTTATCCAACTATCTGTCCATAGCTTTTCTGATCGGCCTGATCAACTCCCTGGTGCATGTAGTGATGTATTTATACTACGGCCTGGCAGCGCTGGGACCCGGCGTGACCAGATACCTCTGGTGGAAACGCTACCTCACCTCCCTGCAGCTGGTCAGTATCCGCCTCTGTGTGTGTGTGTTTGTGTGTGTGTGTTCATTTCAACGTTCACTTATCTCATCTTATCACTTTTCGCATTCTGATAATTTTGGCCATAAATGCACCACTTTACTATGTTAATGCGGCAAAATGCATCTCAGGTCGCCTGGCTGGGTGATTCTGGTGGTTGTCTCTGTTTATGTTTTAGCATAATTCAGTCGGATCATTTTGGAGGCTTGTGAAGCAAAGAGACTCATCTGCAGCATAAAGACAGCCAACCTCCCCACTCTGTTTAAGCATATTTGAATAAAATATATCACTTTCATCAACATGTACAGTTGAAGTCAGACAGATTGTGTGGCTTTTAATTCACTATATAGTTTAGATAGTTTAAAGGCAATGCCACCAAATTCAAACAAGGTGTATGTGAACCTCTGACACACTGGGAATGTGATGAAAGAAATAAAAGCTGAAATAAATAATTCTCTGTTATTCTGCAGTGATCCTAAAACCTATCTAAGACGGGTAATTGCTTAATTAGTTTATTAAATGTTAAAAGTGTTAAATGTATCTGGTTAGTTAGTTGTATGTAAACTTTCTGACTTCAACTGTATGTGAGATTATAGT
>NW_019451650.1:0-811 GCF_002814215.2 Seriola lalandi dorsalis | reverse complement strand
GGAGGGTGGAGGGTGGGGGGTTGTCAAAACGTCAGCACCGTTTGATTTCTGTCCAATTAATCAAGAAAACTGCAAATTACATCACATTTACTACATTCATCAGTTGACACATATTCCACTCAACATCTTAAAAAGCAAAACATACATCTTCACTTCAAATTTTGCCGCCTTGAGCGACTTTGCATCTGCTCGCATCCACTCATGACTTTCTAGTTTCCTGAACTGGGAAAAACACCAGAACTATTTGGATCACTGAACACACTGGAGATGTGGGTGATGAGGTCTGAATACAAAGTTAATACAATCACAATGCCACTAAATTGCCTCGCGTTCAATCTGAGACCAAATACAAAAGACTGCTTTATCTGTTATATTTGATTCAACAGGTTTAATAAAAAGATTGAGTCTGGTCACATTTTACTGTAGACTTTAATTTGTTTTATCCATCTGAAGTTTGGTTCACAGTTACAGTCGATCTGCAGACGTCCCGCAGATCATGAGATCATTAACATTCTCCTTTCATCCTGCCTTTATCTCCCTGCAGCTACTGCTGATTCTTTCTCTAAATTACTTTGAGATGTTGGGAGAGACAACATTGTGTGTGTATGTGTCTGCTGAGTTGTTTTGATTAGCGAGTATTTAGAGCTACTTCAAGTGGGTGAGACACATTTCCTGTCCCAATATTATCTGGTCTGTCAAGTAACTGCAAGAATCATTAAAAGTTTCTTTATTCTGTTGCTTTATTCAACTCAAGACACTCCACACTAAAAAGAACAGTTATGATAAAGTACGTTTGTACCTGATAATAATC
>NW_019451649.1:0-662 GCF_002814215.2 Seriola lalandi dorsalis | reverse complement strand
TGTGTGTGTGTGTGTGTGTGTGTGTGTGTGTGTGTGTGTGTGTGTGTGTGTACTCACGCACTTCTGTGCATGCTTCAAAGAGAAGCACATTTTCCCACACTGCCAGCATCACTCCTCTGGGCTTCTCCTGTTTAAGAGACGGGGCCAGAGGAGCCTTCTTTTCTTTTCAGTCTCCTGGCCTGGCTCTGTTCTGTCCTGTTCTGTCCTCAATTGGACTTTGACTGGCTGCCAGCAAGCCAGGGGATGTATGTTGCCCGCCTCTGCCTTCCAAGAGGCCAGGGTTTTTGTTCAAGGGGTTTCTAAGAGTTTTGAGATGTTGAGCACAATTCTGCAAAACCTGAATAGTCCAATAAAAGAGGGAGTGTTGGTTTGATGGTTAGCAAGTGCTAGCTACTGTACAGAAGGCATGTGCGGAGTTTACTGTTATGGAGTTGACTTTGGCATTATACCCTGCCATTTGAATATATCTCTTTATCTAACATGAGGACTGTTATACCTGATCCCAGGTACCAGGCTTTGTTCCAGTGCTGTAAGCTTGGGGTGCATAAAATTGTGTATTATTTGCCATATGATACACGTCAGACACTGCATATCGACACCCTCTTAAAATAATGGCCTAAGTCATTTTTTCAGGTTTTTCAGGAAACACAAAAAACTCAACA
>NW_019451648.1:0-880 GCF_002814215.2 Seriola lalandi dorsalis | reverse complement strand
GAAAATAATCCTTCTGGGACAATAAAGGTTTAAATTAAATGGTAAATGAAGTGAAATGAAATGAGTGTGTGTTTGTGTGTGCAAACGTGCGCGTGTATACGTATATGTGTGTCTGCGCTCAGTGGCCAACGTCTTCATACAATCAGATTAAGTGCATTTTTCTAATTGAAAGGAAAAGAAAACAAGTGGTCGACCTTCAACAGAACCTTCTTACATTTTAGCAAATAAACCATTCAGTGCAGAGAGAAACTATTATATTATATTATATTATATTATATTATATTATATTATATTATATTATATTATATTATATTATATTATATTATGTTATGTTATATTATATTATATTATATTATATTATGTTATATTATGTTATGTTATGTTATTAGTGGCCTGTTCTGGTCTTCTAGAGGGAAATAAGAGTTTATTAATTTGTTGTGAAGACATCCAGACATAGACACAGAAACAAACCACTTTAGAAACTCTCACTGACTCCAACCTGTAACCTGCAGCAGCTGTTTGGCTGCAGCGGAAGAAAAAAATATATTCTGTTTGAAGACAGAGAAAAAGTTTCTTTTCCTTAATTTTCTCTGTGTGGGTTGAGCTGATGAGTACTTCGCAATGGTCTGTTAGTCGAGCAAATGTCTCTTGTTCATTTACCAGAAATTGAAGGAAGGTCAAGAGCAGAATGACCCTCCTCCTCTGAGCTGGACGTACAGACTCGCATGGATATATGTGTGATGTAAGCAGAGAGAGGCAAAGAATCTACAAGCAAAGAAAGTTAGATGACAATTAATGCATAAGAAAATGTTTAATTCAGTGTTAATGCATTTTAAAATATGGTTGGAAAATGGGATTTGCATTGCATTAAGTGTGAAAT
>NW_019451647.1:0-856 GCF_002814215.2 Seriola lalandi dorsalis | reverse complement strand
CCAAAGCCCCAGATCTGCTCTACATCTTTTAAAACTATATTATTTGATTAACCACAAATGTGTAAGAAATTTTCACCACTGAATATCAAACATAATGTTGATATTTATCTTTCATGTGTTGGGGCAGATGGTAACGCCTCTGCCTCTGTCTCTGTTCGAGGATGGTCTTTGGTCTCAAATTTGAACATTCTCTTTTCTTAACATGTCAACAATATCAAGCCACACATCAGGTACTCTACTGAACAGGAAGAGGATGGTAAGCTTCTGTTTCTACGCACCTGACCACAGTGTACAGGAAACACACTCACACATACCAATAGCTTATTTTTACGTCTAACCACCACTTACATCACAGCTCAGTGGCAAGAAACCAAATGCACAGAGCACAACATCATACCAGTACAGAGGGAACATAGAGAGAACAAGATGCAGTATGTTTTGGTTGAAGAAGCCCTTTGGTTGAAGGGGCCAGACGCACAAAAAACCTTGAGTTAAGATTTTCCCTAATGTCTGAGTTAAGGTTAGCTTAAGATAAATACTGTTGCACGAAACACCCTTAACCCTTCTCCTTAAGCTTTCCTTAAAATGTTCACTTACATACTGAAGGGTTTCTCCTTATTATAGTCTCATACTTAAGGATCACCTTAAATTAGTTAAACTGTTGCACAAAAGACCTTAGTGACCAAAGTAAAGAAACATGACCAAACTTACTTTATCCAGTTTTAAAGCATAATTTTATGATGCAGTTCCTAGATCCCTGTTGTTTTACCCACATGTTTTGAGCAGGTAAAACATTTCAGTCATTGCAAGCTTGGATCTGTTAATCAAACAAATTTTTTCATCTGTATTTTTTGTG
>NW_019451646.1:0-841 GCF_002814215.2 Seriola lalandi dorsalis | reverse complement strand
TTTATTTAGTTTGGGTTTATATATGTCTAATTTTTGGGTTTCATTAGTTTAACATTAATTTACTTGAGTTTACTCTCTTAAAATGTTCAAGTTGTGTTTCGTTTAATTAATCACATTTATTTTCTATGTATCAAGTGATTAACACTCAAGAACAGTTGTATTATTCAATCAGAGGAGATTATTATTATTTTCATTGTCAATACATCTGACTGATTGATTGTTAGAGTATAAAATGCCCATCACAATTCCCTGAAGACCAACATATTCAAATGTGTTGTTTTATCTGAGAAACAGTCAACAATCCAAAAATGTTGAGAACCAGCAAATATTCACATTTGAGACGTTGGTACCAGTGAATTTCTGGAATTTTTACTGTAAAAAAAGTGTTTGATTGATCAACATTCGCCTTTAGGTTATATGGACCACAACAATCATTTCTTTGATACTTTCACAGTATTAATATAGAAGCTAGAGCTGATCTATAATCACACTGCACATGGACACAGACCTTTACACTGGAGGAGCTTTAAATCTGCTCATGCACCACAGTCTGTCACATACAGGCTCATAAAGACCAGAGATCCCACAGTAATCTACGATCTGCTGAAACAGGAAGTGAAAACGGATGGACGCGCTGTGACGGTGACGGTGCGTTAAAGATGCCACAGATGGGAGGGAAACAGGTGGAGGTGTATAAAAGCAGCACAGCAGCAGATTCTCCTTCTTCAGCTGCATCCGACAGGACACCAACATCCTCCTCCTCCTTCAGGTAAACCTGATCATGTGATGTATTATCATGGGTTTGTAGTAGAATTAAGACTCTCTCTAAAGAAGAGCAGGA
>NW_019451645.1:0-808 GCF_002814215.2 Seriola lalandi dorsalis | reverse complement strand
CTCATTAGGAGTCACAGCAGGACGACACACAGCTCACAGTTATATAACAGTTTGATCTGCTGCTGCTGCATTCACTGACATGCTCACTGAGGCATGATGGGAAAATATCTAAATAAAGACGGGGCGTTTTCAGCTGCAGTTAGAGCTAAATGACTGATAAAGAGTAGAGTTTGTTCTTCCTCTGCCTCAGTGAGTCTGCAGACATTATTAGTGTCCCTGAACGCACCATCAGACAGTTGAAACTGTGCCGCTTGCGTGTCTTTATATGAATAAACTGTTTCTTACTTTCGATGGAGAGGTTTTCGATGGCGCGTCGTTCTCCACGGCTGCAGTGTGGTGGCAGACAGAAGCCACGAATACTCCGTCCTGTCCGAACCCGGGAGCTCAGAACGTAGTTTGGATCCAGATCGTCTCCACCCTGAAACACAACAAAAGATCAGTCGAGATCACAGTGGAAACCATTGTCCCTTCAGCACCACGGACAGAGCCACTGCTGTGTTGAAGGGAGGACGTGAACAGGAAGAACTGGAGGTCTGGGTCAGTTACAGCAGCAGACAGGAGAAGGTTGGTGTGGTTTGACCAGGCTGACAAAAACCAAGAGTAAAATAACTTTAGAAAAATGCCTGAACGGACTCATGTAGAGATAGAGCCCTACAGGTGGTCGGGGTTCTCAGTTGTTGTCAGGGGAGGTACGGATACCATGAACACATTAACGACGATGATGCTTCCTGATGTCAGCCATGATGCCTGTCAAGAACCTGTTGGATTGTGGGTTAAAAAGAAACCAGACTCACTGGCTGTAGAATTA